>NC_048596.1:146863823-147163823 GCF_003668045.3 Cricetulus griseus | reverse complement strand
TCAGGGGTAATACAGGCATTCTAAGTGTCCCCAAAAAGCCTACTGATGGTTCCCCACTCGAGGCCTGTAAGTGCACGTGTGTGAGATTTACTGTCAGGAAAGTGACATACTCAAGCTAATCGGCTCTAATGAGCAGGGATGCATCTTGACATTCCAGGGGAAAACTCGAGACAGCATCACGCAGGCCCTTTAAGGAGAAGAGGAATTATTTCCACTCTAATTGACAAGGAAAACACTGAAGAGAAGGCCTCTTGGTATATGGCCTGGGTAAGTACATCTGAAGCCCCTGTTGAGAGAGACACTGCAGAAGTTTAAATGGCTGCAATGGGCACACTAGTCAGCTGTCTTCAGGGTCATCAAGGAAATGTGTACAGATGATTTTTCCCTTCCTAGGCCCTCATGCTCACATCCAACCCCAGCACACCCCTAGAAGAAAAGCAGTTAAACACCACCAGCCATGAATCTGTTCTCTGGCATCCAGCAGCTAGCTACGGCTGTTCATATTTATAACATTAGTTTAATTAAAGCTTCCAGGGAGATAAATTAATTTCTTGGTGTAGAAAATCAGTCTTTCCAATGACAACATCCGCACCTTTGGTATAACTGGAAAACAAATGCAGCAATTGAAATTTTTTTCAATTAAAAAATCCTCATGGCACATGCAATTTTTATTCCTCAGTGCTCCTCTATCCAACAAGTGTGAACACAAAAGAAATAGAGGAAACTAATACATAAATGTGTATTTCTTCAAATAGAATCCCATCAGGGGTATCCTCATTTGGCTTTTTATCTTCTCATCTCTGTTTTTTTCCTTGAAAAAAAATACCTATGCATATCCACCAAAAGAACAATTAAGATTATAGTGATAAAGACGAAAGCATCAATGCTCTCTGTAAGAAAACATTTGTTTCTCTTGTGGCCCTTGCCCTCCCATGCCCCTTCTGCAGAACCACCACTGTGACACTACAAGATATGCCAAAAGGCCATACATGAAGTCACTGGGTTACAAAAGGAGCTTATTTTTCTCTCAATCCTAATACACCTTAGGCCTCGTGTGCATAATAAAATAGCTTCCTGTTGATCTATTGGTAGTTTCAGCCAACAAAGCATTGGTTAAAGGGAAAACTTTTGTGTTCTTTGTCCTCTTTACACTGAACCTTTGGAAGCTGAGGCATACAGGCTGGTGGAGGGGACAGTGAAGGCACTTTTAATGTCTGCTTCAATTAATCTTTTCACCTCCTACCTCTCAGTGCCACTGAGGCCACAGTTAACTAAAGACATATCTGGGGTACAAGAGGAAAAAAGAGGAAAGTTCTTGAACAGACAAAATTAGAAACAGGCCTGCTACTGATAACAGATGAATATAGGGGAAAGTTAAGCCTGAAGCCCATCTAATGAATGAGCTGCAAGACCCTGAGACAAGAGGATTGGGAGTCCAGCTGGAATGAGACATTGGGCCCTATAATATCTAACATGCCCTAACAATAAAAAGACTACCTGCAATTCTGCTATAACTTTGAATGCATCCCACTGGCCACCTAGCTCTTTCCTTTCACTCTTATTATTATTCCAATCTTGGTAACTAAATAGAATCTAAGGGCTTCTTTCCTTTTCAGTATTCAGAATCTGTTACACATTTTCAACAGCACAACTATGTGACATCCTCTTGCTTTAGTGCACTGCTGTTCTTTTAGGTCAGCATTCTACCAAAGCCTACACATCCAGACCAGCCTTCCCTTCCACTCACAAGGTTGTCCACCATCAACATCCCTCAGAATCTAAACGGCATGGTTAGCAGCTACTTCAACAAAGTGAGAGACAGCTATTAGAAAGAAAGAGTAAGCATTTGTGGAAAATGAATTCCAGTCTTTGCTTCTACATGCTTCTTTGCTTCACAGGACTATAAAGCCCCTGCTGGTCCACTAAGAAGTGTCCTGTTCTAGAAAGGGCTGGGCTATGGAACTGTCCAGAGTCTGGGAAGGGAAAATGCAAGACCCATCTACATCTGGGTAAAATAGAATCAGAGATGCCCAGAAGGCCAAAACTAGAAGTAGAGTTAAAAGTTAGATTCTTCAATGGAGTACTACTCAGCCAAAAAAAAAAATGGAATCTTGAAATTTGCAGGAAAATGGATGTAACTAGAAGAAACCATCCTGAGCGAGGTAACCCAGTCACAAAAAGACAAACATGATATGTACTCGCTCATATGTGGATTTTAGGCATAAAGGATTACCAGCCTACAATCCACACTGCCAGAGAAACTAGTAAACAAGGAAGACCCTAAAAGAGACATACATTGTCCCCTGGAGAAGGGGAAAGGGTCAGGATCCCCTGAGCAAATTGAGAGCATGGGAAGAGGGGGAAGGGAGCTACGAGAATGAGGAGAGAAGGGAAGAAGAGGAAGAATGCAGAGGTCATGAGGGAGCAGAAAGGTTGGGTCAGGTGAAGAATAGAAGAAAGGATATGTGACAGGTAGGGTTTTAGTTGGGGGCATGGTAGGGAAGGACAGGATGGAAAAGGGAACTGGAATTGTCATGTAAATCATTCTTGTTTCCAATTCAAATAAAAAAAAGATTTAAAAAAAGTTAGATTCTTTTAACTCCTCTATATACTTAGAAAGGTAAACCCCAGGGGATGGAGAAGTGGCTCAGTGAGTTAAGAGCACTTCCTGCTCTTCCAGGAGTCACAAGTTCAGTTCCCAGCTCTCACATGTCAGGAAATTCACAACCACCTGTAACTCCAGCTCCAGGGTATCTGGTGCCCTCTTCTGGCCTCTGTGGTCACTTGCACACATGTGACATTTATAAACATATACACAATCACATAAATAAATAAAAATAAATCTTTTTGTTTGTTTATTTTTTTCAAGGCAGGGTTTCCCTATATATCTTTGGAGCCTGTCCTGGAACTAGTTCTTGTAGACCAGGCTGGTCTTGAACTCACAGAGCTCTGCCTGCCTCTACCTCCCAAGTGCTGGGATTAAAGGCATGCTCCACCACTGCCTGGCTACAAAAATCAATCCTTATTTTTAAGGAAAAATAAAAGCATAAGAATGCCGAAGTCCCATCCCTTGTGAAGGGATGCTCTCTTGACCTGGACACATGGGGAAGGGCCTAGGCCTGGGCCAGGATGATGTGGTAGACTTTGGGGAGCCCCTTTTGAGGGCCTTACCCTGCCTGGGGAGTGGAGAGGGGATGGCTAGGGGCAGGTGGGATGTTGGGGGGGAAGGGAGGGAGAGGGAGAAGGGATTGACATCTGAAGCAAGCTTGTTCCTAATTTGAACTAATAAAATAAAACAAAAAATAAAATAAAATTTATATAAACATATAAATGTAAAGCACAAAAAAAAAAAAGAATGCAGAAGTCAGCCAGGCATTGGTGCACACACCTTTAATCCCAGCACTCAGGAGGCAGAGACAGGCAGATCTCTGTGATTTCAAGGCCAACCTGGTCTCCAGAGCAAGTGCCAGGATAGGTTCCAAAGCTACACAAAGAAACCCTGTCTCAAAAAAAAAAAAAAAAAGCCAAAGTCCAGAGACCATACGTAATTTGTTCAGAATCACATAATTTCGCCATTTATTTCAAGTCAATTCAGTCCAGAATACTTGCTGGCTAACATGCCAGGTTTTTAAGGCAGAACACTATTTTGTTCATCCATGGGGTCTTTATAAGGCCCAGAAAACTATAATGGATAATTTCCCTTGTGTGGTCAGAGTTTTACATTCTCTCATAATCCATAATTTTTGCTCCCACTGGGAGGGAGTAAACTCTGCCCCCACTAATAATGGGAAAAAAGAGAGAAAGGTACTACACCACATTCTCAAAACCCTGTGAGGACCAGAAATGAGACTTCCTTGCCCCATGGATCTTCTGTCCTTCTTTCCTCAGTCACACATTTCAAAAGTGATTCTCCTCTCATAAAAAGCCAGGTACTACCATGCTCAACTAAGACTAGGAAACCAAGGCAATCTACTGGAGTGCCCCTCCTGGGAGCTGTCAATCATAATAACTCCAGAGATCTGACTGGCCTCCAGCCTTAAGCTGCACCATGAATCTGGGACATAAGCACCTCTTGCCAGCAAACTGCAAGTCTGACTCACTGCACTTGTTCCAGCCTCATACTTTAAAGTCATCTCCATGCCACAAGACTTAACGATTGCAGCTTGAAATATCCTGCTTTAACACACGCCCTCCAGCTACATTCCCACAACTCTGTGGTAAAAGAGCCACGATGGCTCCTATTTTACAAAAAGCAAGCATGGTTCCTGGCCAATGAAAGAATGAGAAAACTAAGCCCTGATTGCCTTTCACACTCCTACACAACTGCATGAAATCACATTTCACAAATGGCAAAACCAAGACGAGAGTTTAAGTATTCATTTCAGCCTGTTTTAAATAGCAAAGCTCATGTCTGGAATATGAAACATGGAAGATTACTCTTCCTTCGCCCTTCTCCCTCTCCCATGCTTCCTCCTCTGCCTCTCTGTAGGCTTGCTTTCCTTTACACAATTCTACTCTTACCAGACTATGATCGGCTTTGTGATCTCTGCAACATGAACAGTGCTTCACATCCCAGTCAGACATGGCTAACAGTTCACATAGCATCCTATGAAGCTGTAGAAATCTCCATTCAGTTCACCTGGGATAGTGAGGTACAGGCTACTGCACAGCCCCCTGGAGATCCCCAGGTGTGACTGTTTGCACCAGAAATGCAGTGATCCATCATGGCTTGTCTTGTGGTGCCTCTTGAACTACTCAAAGGACTGTCTTATTCGAGCATAGGTTATATCCTATCTTTCCAGCCTGCTTGTGATTCTTTATAGACAGAGAATTTAGAGCTGTTGTCTTAGTTGGAATGAGACATATGCTAGCTACCTGGTTCAATTTTAATGGGTTTTGCTAATGAGACGTGGTGTGCATTTTTTGTTTCCTGTGTAAAGAATATATATCAAGCAGGAAAGCCAGGGCTAGTGAGTTAGGGAGTCTTGGCTGCTCTCTAGGAAACCCTGGCCTTTCCCAGTCATCTCTTCATGGCCCCATCATACTGCAGCAGGTTTTGTATAAAACTCATGGAGTCATCACACAAATGGCTTAACTACCTGGAGGAACATGAGGCTTAATAAGAGAATAAGACAGTATTTGTAAATACTTCAGCAGTTCTGCAGAAGATGCCATATCAAAACATTCCATTATGAAAATAATATACTATGTAGAAGCAGATGCTCACATCTTGAAAGTACTGAAGAATATTGGACAGAAACCTTGAATTACTGGCTTTTTCTGTGATTCATAAAGAGCTCAGTTTCTAATCCTATGTGCATTACAAAATCAGCTGGGTGCAAAGGTTGGATTGCTCCATGTAAATAAGTGAAGTATTAAAATGGGAATCTAATATGCTTATCATCTAGAGTGTAATCACTGAGGGGCTGGAGAGGTCTCTCAGCAGTCATAAGCACTGAGTGCTCTCCTGGCACCAAGATTCAATTCCCAAAATCCACATAGAGGCTCATAACCATTTGTTACTCCAGTTGAACAGGATCTAACACCCTCTTCTAGTCTCTGCATGCACCAAACACACATACAGACACAAAGCACATAGAATAGAATCACTGAGCTGACTTTCAGTGACAACCTGGTTGCAGGGGTGGTGTGTGTGTGTGTGTGTGTGTGTGTGTGTGTGTGTGTGTGTGTGTGTGTGTGTGTGTGTACCTTCATGGGCCAAACATGATTTTTTAAAGTCTGAAGAAGAATCCAGAGATTCATGGCCAGCCAGGTTTAATGACCTGAGTTCAGTCCCCAGGATCCACCTAGTGAAAAGAGAGAATAGACTCACACAAGTTGTTCTCTGATGTCCACATACACAGTGTGATACATGCATTCCTTCAAGTACACACACACACACACACACACACACACACACACACACACACACACACACCAAATAAATAAATAAATAGCAACAAAAAATCCAAAATAAAGAATTCAGAGCTGTGTTTTACTGTGACCAATTGTCCTTTCTAACAGGTGGGGAATAAGGATGTAGACTAGAAGTAGCAACAAAGGGTACTAGTCAGGGTCCCCAGAGAATACAACTGAATGGAAAGTTCTAGGAAACCCATCCCATCACTACCAACAAGCTCACTGCCAGTAACAATCAAAGGCTGATACAACAGACATGACTTTGGTTAGTTAGGTTTTGTCAACTTGATATGAGCTCAAGTTATCAGGAAGGAGGAAATCTTAAATAAGAAAATGCCTCCACCAGACTGGCATGGAGACAAGTCTGTAGGGCATCTTCTTGATTGATGATCACCACGGAAGGTCCCAATTCACTGTGGGTGGTGCCACCCCTGAACATGCAGTCCTGGGTTGTATAAGAAAGCTGGCTGATCGAGTCATGGGAAGGGAGCCAGTAAGCAGCACTCCTCCATAACCTCTGCATCAGTCCCTACTCCAGTTTCCAGCCTTGGTGGACTACAAACTGTAAGATGAAATAAGCCCTTTCCTCCCCAAGTTGATTTTGGTCATCGTGTTCATTATAGCAATAGACAGGAAATCCGGACATGACTATTTTCAATTCTCTCCAAAGATCAACTGCCCTTACATGCTGTCATATAAGCTGGCTCACAGGGATTTGGTCTAAGACCAGACTGTCACTGAGGGAGGGGTGATGACTTCAGAGTGGACTTTGGATAACTAATTTTAAAAGCCATGAACTTCCTGGTGGCTAGGCTCTTGTTTTCTGAGCACTTCACAGTCTGGAATAAACAATATGGCTAATAAATTAATTTGATGTACTAGTAGAAAATTAAAAGTCACCAAAATAAAAGAAAGAAAATCTGTGTTATGGTTAATGAGGATGATCAAAGGTCACATGTCGGGGCTGGAGAGATGGCGCAGAGGTTAAGAGCACCAACTGCTCTTCCAGAGGTCCTGAGTTCAATTCCCAGCACCCACATGGTGGCTCACAACCATCTGTTATGAGATCTGGTGCCCTCTTCTGGTGTGCAGATATACATGGAGGCAGAATGTTGTATACATAATAAATAAATAAAATCTTTAAAAAAAAAAAAGGTCACATGTCTGTACCCCATGTTAATGCCCTTTGGAATCATGGGCCTATGCTGGCACATGAGCTGAGAATGCAGGGGATAGACCAGATGCCTCATTCTCAGCTTGGCCAGCAACAATTTTTATCAGCACATATTAATAACACATGATGATGGATTTCACTATGACACTCATACATGTACATAATGGATCTAGAACCTGCCACTGCCCTATCTCACACAACCCCCACTCCTGCTGACACACCTCCTCTCCAAAACCAATGCCACCTTTCTACTTTTGTGTCTCATTTGTTTTGTTTTGGTGACCCAATGAGTTTAATTAGGGTTGCTGACATGAGCATAGGTAAGGGGTTATTTACAGGAACATGAGCACTTACCAGTGGCTACACTACTGAAGAAAATGTCTTCCCTATCCCAGCATCCATTAACCATCCTTCCTAGGAAGGGCTGTAGCTTCATGACCCCATCCTCCACCTAGCAACCATTAACTGCCTCTGAAATACTGGAAGTTATTAACATAAAAGGCAGCATGAAAAAAATGTAAAACTAAGGCAATGGAGATAACCAGTCTAAGCCAGCCAACAAACTGGTCCTTGGGTTTCTCACTCAAGATCTCCACCTATGCTACCTGGAGCTGCTAAGCAGGCCCAGAGGAACAGCCAAAGTGGTGAGAAAACTGCCAGCTTCAGCAGAGAGTGTTGTCTGCTGACTAAAATAGAAGCTGCTTTCCTTGTGACAATTTGAGCAATTAGCTCCATTTCCCAATTCTAACCTTAAAAAGTGGGAGGGAGAAGTCTCCCAGGCTAAAATGCTTCAAAATAATATGATTGCCTGGGGAATTGTTTCATCCTTTAGACAAAAAGATCATATTATTTAGTTGGCAGACAAAACAGCAGGGTTCTTTGCATCATTTCATACAGGCTTGGTTGAAATTGACCCTTCCTTACTGATTCCCTTCCCCATCTTCCCACCCCACCCCACCCTACCCCTCACCCCTTCTTTTCCACAGTAACATCACCCGTGTTCCTTAAAGCCTTTCTCATGAGTCCCCTTCCACTGTTCTCACCTCTAGAACCTGTTGGTTTGGGTTTTAGGAGACTGGATTAAGATATTTCCCAACTCCACTCATTTTTCCTGACAATTTCATAATTCCACTTTTTTCCCAGATGAATATAATCTTGTCCTGTATATGTGACACATTTTAATTATGCATCCATTAACTGATGGACAACCAGGCTGATTCTGTCTCCTTGCTATTGTGAATCGAGCACCAGTAAACACAGAGATGTAAGTATCCCTGTGGTAGGATGTTGTTCTTTGGGTATGTCTATGAGTGATACAGCTGGGTCATATGGCAGTTCTATTTTGAGTTTCATGAGAAACAACCACATTTATTTTCATAATGGCTATACTGGTAATAACTCCTACCAACAGTGGGTAAGGATTTCTCTTTCTCCACATCCTCACCAGCATTTATTATATTGGTATTATTTTTTAATTATTATTTTCTCAAAGATGACCATTCTGACAAACATGAGATAGAATTATCAATGCAGTTTTAATTTGCAATTTTCTGAGGGCTAAAGATGTTGGACATCTAAAAAATGACTTTCAGCCATTTGTATTTCTTTTGAGAACTGTCTGTTCATTTCATTGGCCTGGTCACTGATGTTTGGTGTTTAAATTTTGTAGTTCATTACATAGATACTGAATTGGTTATTTTCTGTTGCTGTGGTGAAATTGTCAAAACCTACTTGAGGAAGTATTTATTTGGGTTTATGGTTCCAGCATGGAAGTAGAGCCAGGCTACAAGGTCTCAACACCACCCCCACCACAGACATGCCTCCTACAGCAAGGCTCTGCCTCCTTAATATTCCATAACCTCCCCAGCTAACTGGGGATCAACTGTTCACATACATGAGTCTGTAGGGGACATTTCTCATTCAAACCACCAGGCACTAATCTCTTGAGTGAAGTGTGACCAAGATTCCCTCCCATTCTTCAGACTCATTAATCCCAGATGCTCTTCACAGCTTCCAGTATCTCTGCCCTTGGAAGACTTTGTCTTAAGCAGAATGTAATGTTAGCACACTGTGAAGGTGACTTGGAGATGTGGCATGACTAAGGTTTGGCAGGTGGTTCCCAGCTCAAGGTTTTGTTTTTATGCTTATGTGACTGAAACTTAGTCATCTACCTTCTTTGGGTGTTTTTTTAGTCTGTGAGCCTAAGAAAGCAGTCACTAAATGTTATCTTAGGAACTACTTAGCTTAGCAAATTATCAAGCCTAAATAGATATCAATAACACAAGTCTATTTCCTGACACAAGTTCATTAGATTTTACATAGGAATACTGGATAGGAAAATACTAGAAAGGATGCCCCTTCCTGACACAAGTTCATTAGATTTCACATAGGAATACTGGATAGGAAAATACTAGAAAGGATGCCCCTGAGCCATCCTTGACTTCTCTTATGTTGTAACTCTAGTGGTAGCCACCACCACCATATGGCTTAACAGTCACAGTAGACCCTCTCAGTCAGATCTGATCAGTAAGTCACAGCAGTCACTCACAGTCAGACATGAGCAGTCACAGATGACACTCACAGTCAGACCTGAACAGTCACAGCAGATGCTCACAGTCAGACCTGTAATCTTAGGGTTCCTCATCCTAAAAATAAAATCTTACACTAAATGGCCAAGTGTAGTCAACAATCAGTCTATTTGAGCTCTATCATCTCCATCTAACCAACAGGACTCCGATGCGTGATGGGTTGGGAGGGAAAAATGGGACAGGATAAGAAAGATCAAAAAAAACTAGAGATGATCTCAAGGTGGATTGAAAGGCACAGCTAGAAGGGTAGTAAGTCTCTGTGACATTCCCTCTTTATAAAAATGACCTGGACAATGAGGAGTAGACAAGTACACTGGTACAAGTGGCCAAGCTGATGTCACTGTAGGGCCAGCTCATGCTTCCTGAGGAGCAACTTGTGAAGAGAACGGGCATGTTTTTTGCTCCCTATACTACTTTGTCCCACATCCTCATCTCTTCCTCTCCAGGGCTGCACTTCCAGTCTTGATTTCCAAGCCCTGGTTTCTCATAGGCATCCAACTTCTACATCACCCCCCACACACACTCTGCTTAAACAGTGGCTCTGGAATGTCAGTCCATTCACTGAGGTTAAACTTCCTATACAAAACCAATAGAGAGAGCTTTATAAAATATATGCCATGAGATATCCATCATGAATCAGAATTAAAGCATGCCGTTTGTGACAATGTGACTGGCAGTAAAGACTATGATGTCAAGTGAAATAATCCAGCCATGTTAGAACAAATAGCTCCCATTCTCACTCATTTGTGGAAGCTTAAAACATTAAAACAGAATAAGAGAAGAGAACAGTGATCCCTAAAGGGTAGGAATCAAGGGTTCGATAACAAAAAGATAGGGGGAATTGTTCTAAAATCCTACAGTTCAGTGGGCTAACTTTCATTGGCAACAGTTTATATCTCCAAGTAGCTAGAAGAATCCAAAGGTTCCCAGACACATAGACATGATAAATGTGTGAGGAGATAAAGGCTAATTACCCACATTTCATCAAAATATATTGTATACTGTATTGAATTATCATGTGGTCCTCTAAATGTATACAAACATTAGGTGTCAGCTAAAAATAAAAACATCTTCAGTTCCACCCTTAGTAGGTCAGCTATGGCCCTGCCTGCCTGTTTTTAGTAAATTCCCCAGGTAACATTATGCATGTAGTCCACCATTCTGGAACCCATGCTTCTAGATTTTTTTCTCTAGAAGAATCAATATGTACCTTTTCCTTCTAGGTCTGTTACCCAGCAACTTATCTAAAAGGTATGCTTGTGTTGGGGGGGGCTTCACTCAATAATTACCAATAGATTCACATGTTTCTCTCCTGTGCTGACAGATTTGCTATCAGCTTGCCACAAACTGGTGCCATCAAGGAAGAAGGAAAAATCATTAGAGAACGTTTGTAGGCCAGTTGATGTGGGAGAGCTCAGCCCACTATGGATTTGGGCCATCCCTAAGCAGATGCGCATGTGCTGCACAAAAAAGGGTGGCTGAATATGGGTCCTAGAACAAGAGAGTGAGTCCCTCCATAGTTCCTGAGTAGTTCCTGCCTCCAGGTTCCGGACGTGAGCTGCTGCCCCGGCTTCCCGTGATGATGTACTCTTATGTGGAAATGACTACTTTCCACCTTCAGCTATTTTTGTCATTGTGTTTATTCCAGTAAGAGCAAACTCAAACATCCCCTAAGATCCTCCATGTTAGCAACAAGCCAAAGAGTGAAAAGTATCAAGGAAAGAAGGGGGGCTATATAGACACTCCACACTTTTGCCAAAATGAGGTCAATCCCAAAGCTACAGCACTCATGTCCTCTTCTCTGTCACTTCTGATGAACAAGCCATGGGAATGGTTTGGAATCAAGGCCAAAGACAACACAGGTATGTGGCATAAGTGACAGCAGCAAAGAGAGATGTGGACTGAGGACCAAAGGTCTCAGCCTCAGAATATTCTCCATGTCTGTTCATGCACACATGCAGATCTATAGTGCCTCAGGACAGTATGCACTGACAAATGAATGGGGAGACAATTTCATCACTCTGGGGACATGACCAAGTGGGCTTATACATCATCTCCTGGGGACCCATCAATGGAGATCACCATTTTGTCATTGACTAAAATATCCTTTACACAGTGCACACTTAGAAGTACTATGTGTGAATATGAATAATACCATTTAAAAGAAGATAAAACTGACATGCAACGAAATTAAACTGTTTGAACTCATGCAATTAGCAAGTGGCTCAAGAGGAGAAAGAGGCTACTGAACTGGAATCAGAGAATTTGAGTGTGAGACACTAACTTAGGAGACACACTCTGTTATCTTTCTCTTCTCCAAAATGAGCAATGCCACGGAATAGTAAAGTGTTGGGAATAACAATGTATACAAATGCAATGCAAGAATAGGGCAAGAATCTTGGGGCTTCTCAGTTGGGAATTCCAAAACTGGCCAATGGATTCAGGAAGCTTGCAGTTCCCTCCTCTGCAATCTCATGGGGGAAGTGCCTGAGTGGTCAGTAGACCATGGACTCAGGAGGCACTTTTGTTCTATCAAGATGGAGGAAACAATGAGCTCTTTAAGGTAGACATGAAGAGGGCAGCTAAAGGATGACTTCATTCAGGCTGTGCAGCCCAAGTCTGTGGGGTAAAATAACCAGTGACTCTCCCCGGACATACACATTGTATTCACTGGAAGCATCAGTATCGAAAATGCCTGGAGAGCATCTTCAATAGATCATATCCAGCCAGATCAAGTTGCATTCAGTAGGGCAGACCTTGCCTTGATCCTGACACACTCTCCTGTCCCCCAGTCCTCTAGAGGAGATGGTAGCACCAAAATGGTAAGTGCACTGCAGCATCTTCTCATCAGATTGACAGTCCGATACAGAGTGTCCTTGGAACACCCCTGTCTACGTGGGTTTTAGATAAAAGGCTATCCCACCTTGTTTAGCCTATACCCTGAGACCCAGGGAACATGCCTTGTGGCTGGATGGTCATTTTAACTTGGACAGCATCATTGCTGAAGCTAATAATGCATATGCACTGCTGAGAGAGAGAGAGAGAGAGAGGGAGAGAGAGAGAGAGAGAGAGAGAGAGAGAGAGAGAGAGAGAGAGAGAGAGAGAGAGAACCTCTATCATTAGCCTTGGGTCACAATCCAAAAGAATTTTCAATGGGTGGAAAGATCAAAACATTGACCACCATTATCCATCTGTCCACCCACAAATGATACAGTAGAGACCAATGGTCCCCTCCCCTTCTCAGCTATCAGTGAGCCTGCCTGCAGAAACAGACATGCAGATAGTACTTCTTCCTCACCACAGCCAACAACCTCTTATGAAGTTCCACCCACCCAGGTGACACTGCCCCCCACTGATAAGCCAGCATAGTCCTTCCCCTGCAGAGCCTGGGAGGTCTCAACCATAAAGGACTTTTAAAAGCCTCTCTAAGAAGTGTCTGCTTAACTAAAGCAAAGCTGTTCTTGATGAAATAAAACAGAATCAGCTGCAAAGCTTCTCGGACTCATCCTAACATAGACTGGCTTATTCACTTCCAAGTGGAATGACCCTGACAATATATCACAGTTAACTGTGGTCACAGCTCCATGGAACTTCAGCCAGTGCTGAGAGCTCACTGAGGGGCAGTTAATAGTCCCCAATCTGTAATCAACCTTTTTTACATTTGTTCCTAATCACAGGATACAGTTTCATCTTAATGAACTGTTTTCTTATCGTATTACAGTTGGTCATTTCAGCATGCCTAATGGCCCATTCAGTAGGTTAAATGACAATTAAAGTCCCCTGGTTTTGGTGAAGGGGGGGTTAACATTTTACCCCCTTCCCCAGACAGAATGATATTTGGAGGGTAGAGTCACTGAAGATCAAAGTCAAGCATACCTATTGCAGTCGACATGGAGCAGGAGGTGAGAGGCGCTCACTGACAGTGCAAGCTTGTGCCACTGTCCATCGGCCATGCGGTAGGGGAGGGCCTCAGTCCTGGGCTTCCCACGATGGATGTAATGGTAGCGTATTTCTTCCCTTGGGCCACTGCTCTCCAGTTCAAAGTAGCTGCACGTAAAGAACAAAGGCTTTAGTTCTGGGCACTATGGCACTCATCAGCCCCACATCCTCATTACCAGGTTTCTTGGAATCTAAAATTACCTAAACACAGCACACAAGGCCATGACCTGAAATCAAGTGTACAGTATGGAGCCCACTCCATCTATTGTCTGAGAGCCGTTCTAAAACATTGAGCTGCTGGCATGGAGATCATTTGATGCACAGTAAGGAGAAAACACGCTGGCTAATAAGTGGAGCTTGGAGTTATGCTTCCTAAATACTTAAAACTACAGCTCGACAGCCTCTTTCTATTGACTGAAAAGGGCCATTGGTGTGAAAAGGTTTCATTGATGTTTGTTTTTAGAACAGCCATTTAAAGTTTTTTGAGAATTAATGAGGAAAAAAAAAAGTTGGGTTGGGTATCTGGGATTGAAATTCACGCAAGAGTGACAAGTTAAGTCTCCTTCTGTGCTTCCCCCTGGGGAGGTGATTTCACTAGACAGATAATCCCCACATGGCGGGACAGAGAGGGCATACAGTCACCCACACATGAGTCAGTACTTATGATTACCACAGTATAAAGCACATAGCTTGAGTTTTCTTTCCTAAGGGTGTCCTCATGTTTTTCAGATCCATGTAAAATTCTTTGTGCCATCACCGAGGTCTTATGTGTTAGGACTAGCCCTTCCATGGGTTGTTGAGGACTTTGTCTCCTCTAACTTCCAGTTATCTTCACTGTCGTTGCCATGTGCCTGACCTAATTGCCAGCTGTGCACTAGAATGTTGCACACACGTTCTAATTTGCCTCCCATAATACTTGCATTTCTATCCCCTTTTAAAGACTGAAAAACTGAGATTCTGATGGATGGTGTAGCCCAGTTGCTAGAGTGTTTGCCAGGCATCTGTGAAGCCCTGGATTCATTCCCTAGCATGGCATAAATCAGGTGTGGCACACACACTTGTAATTATATCACTGAGAAGGTAGACACTGGAAGATCAGAGAAGCTTGTGGTAATTTTTGATAATATATAGTGAGTTTGAGGCTGGCCTGGGCTACATGCAACTATATCAGGAAAGAAGATTGGAAAGGGGAAGGAAGGAGGGGAGGAGAGGAGGGGAGAAGAGGGGAGGGGAGGGGAAATAAGGGAGAAAAACTTATATTTAATGGTTATAAATAGATCCTTCACTGTGCCTCGGGTTATTGGCATCTCCTAGGCACCAGAAAATGCCCTTAAGTCATACCAGGCATAAGCTCAGCTATCATTCACCTCCAGCAGTGCATGCAACTCTAGAGACATTCACCTAGACAGGAAGACAGGATAATTCTTGTAGTTAGAAGGAGCTACAGGGTTTCCTATAATACACTGAGCTGGCCAGACCCAAGTGTGACTGTGTTAAATATAAAACACAAAATTCATCACTGGTGAAGAAGACTAGATGGAGCCATCATGAAAATCAGCCTCTTTGAATATGACCCACCATGTCAAAGAGGTAATGAACATTTCTTGCTCATCATTCACAAGGATTTTCCAATGGGAAGCATAGAGGGAAGATCACCTTGCAACCACCTCAGCAGCAGCAGCACAAGGAATTAGCCCTAAGAAATTTTTCCTACCATAGAAGCCAGTTCCCATGCCCAGGTTCATGCTAATTAGGAATAACTGATATAAGACATATTTTCAAAAGGAAGAAATTTCTTATTTATCGTAAAGAAATCCTTAAATTTCTTCAAAGCATCAAATATATTCTAGAAGAATCAAACTGCATAGGTATGGACTTTGGGAGCCCATTCCACATAGAGGAATATTCCCTGAGCCAAGACACATGAAGGTGGGCCTAGGCCCTATCCCAAAGGAAACAATAGAAGGCCTCACCATCCAGGGGGAGCAGAAAGGATATGTGATAGATAGGGTTTTAGTTGAGGGGGTGGTAGGGGAGGACAGGAGGGAGAGGGAACTGGGATTGTCATGTAAAACAATCTTGTTTCTAATTCAAATAAAAAATCTGCAAAAAAAAAAAAAAAAAGAATCAAACTGAAGAACCGAGTCAGGACACTGAAGGTTCTTGTTTATCCATCAACTCTTTAACTCAATGTGTCTTTGGTGGGCACATAGGGAAGAGACAAAAGGATCTGAAATATAGATCCCTCTATCAAGATGTTCTGAGACTAGTGAAAAATGCAATAAAATGTGTCCCTTCCCATCATAAAGTAGAAAGTGGCCTAGAAATGGTGCAGGAGGAGTCAAGGGAAGCTGCCATCATACAAGCAAACACCTCATGCCTTGAACATGCCAAGTGCAATTTTTATTACTACTTCACATTGAGTTCTCACATGAACAGACACAGAGCATGCCTGGTCCCAGGAGGACACAGCTCCAACATAGAAAAGTACCATGATTTTCTGTGACCTCACCAAGATCCCCATATTAGGAGAAACCTCTCAATTATTTTGACCAATAAGAGACTCCTGGGAGAATGCCCTGACCTTGAAAGGACTTCAGTCAATGACAATTTCAAATGTTCACCAAGATGGCTGATGAAATCATTAAGATGGGGGTAAGTACATTTAACCAGATTCAATCACTGTCCCTGGGGTTACAGCCTCATTGGGCAAGTGCTTAATGTGTTATAAATAGATTGTTTAAAGATTTCTTTACAAAGTAGTGGAGTAAGTGATTACCTTGTAGTAATCAAAAATATATGCCTATGAGGAAAACTCTAGTGTTTCACAGTGGGCACTTGTACCTTGGGTGACTTTTCTGACAGCAACACACACTCAGAGGCAATGCACCTCAAACTACTTGAGTCCAACTCAAGTCGGTGTGTGATTGAAGAGTTCAATTATGCAACTGCTCTTATGTCCCCAGGGATGGCAGTAACTCTCCACTCATGGGCACAGGAGGCATACTTCTGACAGTAACCTTCAGGAGGCAGTCACCAATCTGAAGGCTGTGGCATGGGAAGGGAGCACCATGATCTATAATAGAGTGCTATGGTTTGATTGTAGTGCTCCCAGAGGACTCATGTATTGAAGGCTTAGTACCCTGTTCCTGGAGCCAACATAGGGCTCCGATCAAATCCGTACATCAATCAGTCTCTTGATGGATTTATAATATGGTGGTGTTATTGGTGTGGGACCCAGTTGAAGGAAGTTCGCTCTCTCTCTCTCTCTCTCTCTCTCTCTCTCTCTCTCCCTCTCCCTCTCCCTCTCCCTCTCTCCTCCCTGTCACTCTCTCCTCCCTGTCACTCTCTGTATCTCTGTCTGTGTGTATCTCTGTCTGTGTGTATCTCTGTATTTCTTTATGTATTTTTCTCTCTGGCTTTCTCTCTGTAGCTCTGTATTTATTTATGGGTTTTTTCTCTGTGTGTCTCTGTCTCTGTGTGTCTATCTATCCCTCTCTGTATTGCTTTCCCTCAGATGACTCTGTCTCTCCATCTCTCACCATTTTTCTAATGCTCACCCTTTCCCAGCCACCACCATAAGCAGTCATATTCCTTTGTCACCTGATTTCACTGCCTAACTATAGGGCACAGTAAAGGAGTCAGCTGACACGGACTAACACTTGTGAAATTTTGAGCCCAAACAAACCCTTCCCCTTTCTTTCTTTCTTTCTTTTTTTTTTTTTTTTGATTTTTTTATTAGTTCAAATTAGGAACAAGCTTGTTTCACATATCAATCCCTTCTACTTCTCCCTCCCCTCACCCCACCCCTCCTCCCCCCCAATCTACTCCCCACCCCATCCACCCTCCACTCCCCAGGCAGGGTAGGGCCCTCAAGGGGGACTCCCTGAAGTCCACTACATCGTCCTGGGCCAGGCCTAGGCCCTTCCCCAGGTGTCCAGGCCAAGAGTGTATCCCTTCATGTGGAATGGGCTCTCAAAGTCCCTTCTTACACCAGGGAAAAATACTAATCCACTACCAGGGGCCACCTAGAGTGCAGAGGCCTCCTCATTGACATCCATGTTCAGGGGTCTGGATCAATCCTGTACTGGCCTCCCAGACAGCAGTCTGGGGTCCATGTGCTCCCCCTTTCTCAGGCCAGCTGTTTCTGTGGGTTTCACCAGCCTGGTACTGACCCTTTTGATCTTCATTCCTCCCTCTCCTCAACTAAGTTCCAGAGTTCAGTTCAGTGTATATCTGTCTGTGTATGTCTGCATCTGCTTCCATCAGCCACTGGATGAGGGCTCTAGGATGGAATAAAATGTAGTCATCAATCTCATTTTAGAAGAAAGGCGTTTAGGTTGTCCTCTCCACCATTGTCTGGATTGTCAGTTCGTGTCATCCTTGTAGGTCTTTGGAAATCTCCCTAGTGCCAGATCTCTCCTCGGACCTATAATGGCTCCCTCTAATATGGTATCTCTCATCCTGCTCTCCTCTATTCTTCCCCCAACTCAATATTTCTACTCCTCTATTTCCTCCTCTCGCCCTTCCCCTTTCTTTCTGTCATTTGGTCACAGATAGACTGACACATGTGGTCTATTGTCCAGCAGCATCAGATTACTGCCTTCCCCTCCCCTCCCCAGACCTACTGAATCAGATGCTGAATTACAGCAAGACCCCAGATGAACGAACATCTTGTGAGTAGTTCAAACTTGAGTGCCTGGAAAGGACACCAGCCCCTTAATGTTAAAGTATCACCAAGCAAGGATGTGGTCATCACTTCCCTAGCCTTGGACCTCACTCAAGGATGCTGTTGCAAGGAACACCACTCCCATAACAGCCTGTTCACCTTATAGATATTTGCAAAGAAAATGATAATATTCTCTCCTAAGGTTTTCTTTTTCTTTTTCAGGCTAAGTATTCTCCTGTATATTCCTTCCTCCTACCTGGACTATTACCCTTTCTAGAAAAATGACTCTTCCTTATTCTTCTTTCTAGACACACAGCATGCTGGTCCTGATGTTGCAGGCATGGTCAAATGAATCCACTTGGTGCATCACCAATACAGAATCAAGAATTGTTGCAAATGTCTTCAAATGCACAGAGTGGTGACATTATCCCTGCCTTGCTCTCAGCCATGTGTGGCTGTGACTGCACACTAACATTTACACTGACTTCCATCCCAAACTCTATGAGGACAAATCTTTCCAACTCTGTATTTCCATAGATTAATTTTAAAATATAAGGTTTGCTTAACTGCTAGGCTGCATCTGAATTATTTGCTAAGACCCACCCTGTGGTATCAGGCACAACTAGTTCACCATGAATAGAAGTTCAATTTCATGGGACCATATGAATTTCATGCTATGCTTGAAAATAAAATTCAAGAAGAATAATTCCAAATGGTATAGGTTAATCAAGGTCACACAAGATGTTTTATTGAAATGTTTATCTTTTTTCTAAACTTGATACCAATGTACCCTGTTTTGAGATTTTTCTAATCAGTCATTTGTGATGTTTGCCCTTCATAGTCACCCTGACCGTATTAACAACAGAAAATGCACTTGTAGGAGTATCTGTGAGGGTGTATACAGAGGTATAACTAAGGGGGCGGGGTAACCACTCTGAATGTAAATGATGTCACCTCATGGGCTGGGGTCCTGGATGGAATATAAGGGAAAGGGAGAGAGAGGCCAGCTGAGTGCCATCACTCATATCTCTGCTTCCAATTTCATATGACCAGCTGCCTCAGTGCCCAGAGACACTGTTGCTGCCACACCTTCCCTATCATGAAGGGCTGCACCCTCCACCTGTGAGCCTTCCTTCCTTCCTGAAGGTGTGTCTCTGACAGGCATTTGCCACAGCAGCAACAACAAAAGTAAGTAAAGCTGGTTTAGTGGCACACGCCTCTAACTACTGCATTTGGGAAGCAGGGGCAAGAGGATCTCTGTGAGTTCAAGGCCAGCCTGGTCTACATGCACTGTGAGACCCTCACTCAAATAAAAAAGCAACTGGTTCATATGAGAGACTACATAGGAAATTAGTTTCAAAATGTTAAAGAGACCAGTGCTGAGAGAGAAAATGGGAGAGGCGGATTCTGAATGGCCTTGTCTATTTTCTTTATCAGGAAAGATAAGAAGTGTCTAAGGCGTCTTCTCTGGTGACATTGCCTAGCTAGAAATCTACCTAAAAGAGCTTTGGCAGTGTGCTCTGTGCCTACCCACATTCCAACAGTAGCCTCTCTGTGGCTGGACAAGCAACTGCATTGTAGGATAAGAGTAAAAGATCAAGGATAGATGACCTTTAAAAACAAGGCTGCATTCCAGCCATGTTTGCCTCCTGCAAGATCCTCAGGGCAAGCAGGATACCAAGGGCCTGCAGCCACTAATCTGCTTTGTGTTTGGGAAAACAGGTCACCTTGTGTGTACACACACAGCACCTGAGTGGACCACTCCTAAATCCTAAAAAGAGCCCTAGGGGCATAAAAAGAAAATTGTTTCTCAGAACTGTCCCCATAATTCTGTTGTAAACCATCAATAAAGGCTAAGTCTAGTCAATACTATGTGCCTAGGCCATGCTAATTGAAGGGGGTTTGATGGAGGACTCGGTGGCACATTTAGAAAAAGTGAGTCTAAAAATGACTGTATGAGTGAGAAATACCAACTCTCACAGAACCTAGTGCTGAGCTGAGGCATAGACATATTTATGAGGCATAAACATGCTTAGACATTTTCAGAGTAAAGCGAAACACAAGAGCATGTGTCTGAAGAGAAAAGCAGAAAACTGGAGGAGCCAATCCATAGAGCTGGTACTACTTTGACAAGAAAGGCAAGATCTACAGTCCAGTCTTGTCTACAGGGCAGGTAACAGGGAGGTTACACTTCCCAAGAGTAGCTACAATACCCCACCCCCTTAGCATGTCCATCTATGAAGTGATCTTGGCATTCCTCTCTCAGAAAAAGAAGGGGTCCCACAGGATCTGGTTGACCTTGTAATGCATGGTGACCTCCAAAGCTGAGTCACAAATGCATGAGTCCAGTTTCAATTCTATATACTGGAATGTTTGTGCTTAAAGCCCCCAGTCACCTTCTAAGAAACCTGAAGATACTGAGGCACCATGCTGGGAGGAAGCCCAAGCCACATCTAGGAGACAGCAGGCAGATGCTCTTATTAACACAGAAACTGGGACATCAGCCAATAGATGGAATAAACCAGCATGGAAACTCCTCCGGATGGCTTCCCTCACTGCCTAATCTCTCCGATTGAAGCCACAAATATCATGAAGCACAGATAAGCATTCTCCTCTGGGCTATGCTCAAATTCTTGACCCAAAGAACCTGTAAGCACTAAAAGTTTGAGGACCATTTTTCAGACATTAACAGAAATTGGAACACTATGACTGCAAGTATACATATTTTTGACCTTTAAAAATTGAAACTATAATTTAAGTATGTCTTTTCTAAATGCCTGGGGTCTCTAGCCAGATAATCAAGTCTCAAAGTGACAATTCTGTGCTTATAAGCAGGCCTGCAGATTTATAGCTGTGCACTTTCTTCTAACTTATAAAAGTAAAATGGCTAGTCTGCTTTCAGTGCTCAGATAAACCACGGATCTTTTACGAGATACATACATATATATATATATATATATATATATATATATATATATATATAAATTCTGGTGGGGTTTTTATGTTCTTTTCAGTAAAAGAGCATGTAATTAGCAAACAGTGACCACCTTAGCAAAAGAAAACTCCTGCCATATCCAACACTGTAGAAAGAAATGGAGAACATAACACTGTTCTGAAATAAGACAGTTAACACAGAAAGACAAACACTGATGTTCACATATAACAGAGTAGAATGGTGTTTGTGGAGGCTGGGGGTTGACTGAAATGGGGAGATATAAAAGGGTTCTAAATCTCAGGCTAGAGGAACAAGATTATTCTTTAGTTTTCCTGCACCTCAGGATGATCTGCTAATGATAAAATAGTAAGCATATCAAAAAAATCTTTAAAGAAAATTTCAACTACCTTTACCCCAAAACACATGAGCTTTTTGAGGCAATGAATACAGTACCAGTTTGTCAGTGTGCTCATCTAATCATTCTGCACTATATTCATAAAACATAACATCATTCTGTACCCCATAACTGTAAACAATGATAAGTTGTCAAGTAAAATAGAAAATAAATTATTGAAAAGTTTTTAAAATGGTATTCAGCTCTAAAATTTAACTTAGTATCAATACACCTTGGTGTTGTTTTTGAATACGTGCTTGCCAGCAGATATGAAATACATATATAAGGAATTCTTGGCTATCTTTCTTCGTAACTATCACTTTTCCAAGTTTCCACATCATGGTTTCAAGCTTCACATTTGCTAGAGTGGCCACATTGGTGGTCTCTTCAAAACCAAGTTGTGTTCCCAGGATCCCAAGTGCCTTCCTAGTCTTCGAGGTATTTTGTCTGAGTTAGAGGAAAGGCTGCAGGTACACAGATGAACTTCTAGTTCTTCCACCCCTCTGAGTACAGCAATATACCGAGAATAAGATCCAACACCAAAAACACAAGTCAGACACAGGGCAGTAAGCCCCTCCCGTACGGGGACCACATGCTTCCCTCTGCCTGTCTTCATTTAGTAGAAGAGTACACATCCACTTCATAGTTTGCTTAGGACAAAATGACATCAGTCTGTAAGCCACCTTACAAGGTGTCCGACAATGCTTACAATTTCTTATCTCTTTCTACCTCCATGGACACAAGCAGCTTCGAGAGGCAGAATCGGGAATACATCTCCCCCACTTTTTCACAGGAGGGACCCTTGTCTGCCTTTCCTTTTTGTTTAGCTATGACCTGGTGATTTTATTTGTTTTGTAAAGTCACATATTAGTTTTGTACTCAATACTCTTAGCGAACAGCTAGCAGGAGATTAACAGTGACAATGACATAGCATCTGTTGCTGAAAACAAAACACTCACTGCTACATGAAATGTAAATCAAACTCTTTACATAGATTCAAAATGGCCCTATCAGAGACTTCAGAATCCATGGGGGATTAACCAGGCTGTTCTCAATAAAATGAAGGCTGACTTATGCTTGCTGCTCCCCCAAAATAGAGACCCAGAGAAGACTGACGACCGTTAGGGAGGCAATACAGAACAAACTCTTACATAAAGAAATTTAAAATGAAAACAACCAGTGAGATCATCTACAGTTGTAATGGGGGGAGACATGATTTTCTTTTTAATGGTGAAAATTTTCCAAGAAAACCAAATTTGAAATGTTTATTAAGTGAGCAAATCCAAAACACAAAGTCTAGATTCTCACTATTGGATTTGCATTAAGCTAAAGTATAGCTGTAAGCCTCCTGAACTCATGATCAGAATGGTTATAATTTAAGATTCAAGTATAAAGAAATTATAGTCATTGTTGGCATAGTTAAAATTGTAGCAAAACCTACACATATATGCATTTTATCTACATCACTTACTGAAAACTTGATGAGGAGAGACAATGAGATGGCTTCACAGGGCAAAGCACTTGTGAGCAACCCTGATGATCTGAATTCAATCTCAGGATCTATGGTGAAAGTGAGATCCAACGAACCCCTGATAGTTGTCCTCTGATCTTTATACATGCACTGTGGCACACATGTGCCTGCACACACACACACACACACACACACACACACACACACACACACACACACAGAGAGAGAGAGAGAGAGAGAGAGAGAGAGAGAGAGGCATCACAATACAATGTATCATATACACACATAATATATATATATACATATGTCATATACATACATACATCTCATACACACACATCATACATACATACAAATATATCATACATACCCACATACAAATAAACACACATGCAAACACATACACACACATGATAATGGTAATAAGATTTTTTTGCTGAGAACATACTTTCTTTTTTAACTAATTTATTTATTTAAATAAAAACAATCTTACTTTACATACCAATACCAGTTCCCTCTCCCTCCCATCCTCCTACTCCACCAACCCTCCATCCCACCCCCATCCACTCCTCAGGGAGGGTGAGGCCTCCCATGGGAGATCATCAGATCTGTCACATCATTTGGGGCAGGACCTAGGCCCTCCCCCCATGTATCTAGGCTAAGAAAGTATTACTCCATAGGGAATGGGCTCCCAAAGCCCATTTATGCACTAGAGATAAATACTGGTTCCACTGCCAGAGGCCCCATAGACTGCCCAGGCCCCCCAACTGACACTCCCATTCAGGGGGCCTGGATCAGTCTTATGCTGGTTCCCCAGCTAGGTAATAAGATTTTAAACAGAAGGAATATTATTGTTCTCAAACAATACTCTCTGATTGTTTAATTCTTTGAATCTTTATTTTCATGGTTTAAAAAAATGAAATTCACAGGCAAATGAATGTAACTAGAAAAAAGTCATCCTGAGTGAGGTAACTCTGACCCAGAAAAACAAGTGTGATATATATCACTTATATGTGGATGTTAGCTGTTTAAGTCATTGATAAGCATTCTACAATCCATAGACCCACAGAGGTTAGGTAGAAAGTAAGGGACTAGGCAGGAGGTATGGATCTCCCTAGGAAGGGGAAATAGAATAGATAATTAAGGGTGGACAAGGTTGGCCAGTGGGCCTGGAATGGGAGGAAAAAAACAGGGAGGGAGAGGGAAGACAGGGTGAGGGAGGGAACAGGAATCAGCAGCTAAAATGAAGGGTCATTTGAGGGTTTGTATGGAAATCTAATATAGTAGAAGCTTCCTATAATATATGCATATATGGTGGACATCTAATGAAGTCACCAAATAATGGGGGAGACAGAGGCCCAACTGAACATCTCTCATCACCAAATGAAGCTTCCAGTACCGGCAATGGGTTTCATCTAATCAATCAAGTTATGGCCAAGAGGGCCTGTGGTAATGGTGTTTTAGCATATCATAGAGAAATAGCTAAGACAGAAGTTAGTACCAGGGAATGGGCTATTGCTGTGACAGATCTGACCATGTGGATTTTTTTTTTTGAGGCATGCAGAAGATTTGGGGACTTTGGACTAGCAAAGCAGTTGAATGCTAAGTGGGGCATCAACTCACTTCTGGTACCAGCTTCAGACTTGATTACTTTTTCTCTAGTCAGATTTGATTTTTCACTCTCTTGTAGGTATCTTTAGCAGAGCAGAGGTTCTAATTTTAACAAAATCTAACATTTATTCATTGCTCATGTTCTCAATTTCCCATCTAAAATCATATCACTAAAACCAAGGCCATGTAGATTCCCTGTGTTTTAATTTTACCTTTTACCTTACATTGTATGGTCCTTTTGAGTTAATTTTCATATAAAGTGTAAAGTCTGTGTCAAGGTCCAGTTTTTGCATACAAATGGCCAATTTTCCTGCATCATTTGCTAAAGAGACTATTCTTTATTTCCAAGGTTCTCAATCTGAAAAGGCAAACATGAATACATTATCCGGCCCATCCCTTTAACACAAATGGCAGCACATTACACTTACTCTTCCACGCTCTTTTCACTTAATATAACGAGATAGTGGAGGACGGAATAATTCTGTTATGGAATATTTTGGTGCCCAGTCTCTAGCTCCTGTAAACATGGACCACCGAAAGCTCAGGCCCACTATTGGATTGTTAATGCCAGTAAGGCTACTATTGTTTACCATGGCCTCAGGGTAATATGCCTCTTATTTTCATCTCTATGAACCTAAGCATCTGGATAGGCCCTCACCAGGGAGGAGGCAGAGATGTGTGAGTAACTTGTGAGGATGGAAGGTTAGGAGTTAGGGGCGAGAGACCAGAGAGCAGAGAGAACAAAGAGAGATGGTTCCCTCATGGTGTTGGCAGCATGGTTAAGAAACACCAAAAAAGATGGCTAATAAAGAAATGACTCTAGTTCTACAACATGGAACTGAGAGGTCTCTGAAGATGACAAGATGCCTGTGTTTAATCTTTATTGCCGTTGGGTTGCTGGGAGTTTCCAGGTCCACACACTCCCACTCAGGTAGAACCTCATGGTTGTCATGGGTTAATGCTGAGACATGCTGGGCCATGACAATAGTCCTCACATAGGGCTGGTTCTTCACTCTTCTTATTTCAATGTAATACATAGTTAAAATCACCCAAAGTTAAAATCACCTAGTTTTTATAACACAAACCCAGATTACAGCTCGAGAAAGACCCACAACTAAGAAGAGCTCACATAAAGCAAAATAGAAAATCATTTGTGAAGTATGATAGAAAATCATGTAGGAAGAACAGCACAAGGTGTTAAGATATGCAGCAGGTAAGACAGAAACATGCTTCTTCAAGGGATGTAATGCCATATGATAAGTTGAAATAAAAACTTACAGAAAACCAGACAACACAGCATGACCCATAATGAGACAGGGAGGAAATCCACTTTTAATTGAAGAAGCAGAAAAGCTTTGGGGTGAAAACAAATGGACAGGGGAAATGAGGATGATACATTGGAGCAGAAGAGAGAGTAAAAGCAGAGGGATAGATGTGTCTGGAATACAGAGACCAGAGAGAAAGAACAGCTATGAACAGTATCAACATGTCAGCAAACAAGTTGTGAAAAGCCACACTTGCAAAACAGGACTACAGCCACAGAATCATCCTCTGGCCTGTGACTGCTCCTGCCTGGCAGTGCCCAAGCTATATTATGCCATGAGAAAAACAAACATGACATTCGTGAGTTTAGATCACCCCCACAATGTCAGCAAACTTTTTAGCATAACCTCCTGGCTACAGCTCTTCCTCCTCTGAGAGTTTACATTTCAAGTCGAGGGCTCTGTCTAGACTCTACTCTTTGGGTAGTTTTTGTTCTTTGTTTGTTTGTTTGTTTTTGCATTATATTAAAGAATAGAAAATTTGCATGAGTAATATACTTGGGTAGCCAACTGTCCATGCAGTAACTCACTTGTGTCCCTCCAGCTCAGTAAACAAACACATAGTCCTATTGTCCTTCTTAGACCTGGCACCTAGCTGGGAGAGTCTCTGCAAGATTGAAGGCTAAAACCCCAAGTGCCATCTCTGATGCCCTCCCATCCCTGTGCCCAATATGTGAACTGTTTCCTAATCCATTGCCTCTGTTCTAGACATCTCCCCATGCCCATCATTCATCTTCTCTGTTTCTGCTGTCCTTTGTAGGGCCACATCATCTCTTTCTGGCAAATCTACACCATCTTTTAAGATCTTGATAAATCCATTTTGGCCCTTTCCAACCCATTTTAAAACCACGGTCATCTTTTTTGTTTGTTTGTTTGTTTGTTTTTTTCAAGACAGAGTTTCTCTGTGGCTTTGGAGGCTGTCCTGGAACTAGCTCTTGTAGACCAGGCTGGCCTCGAACTCACAGAGATCCGCCCACCTCTGCCCCCTCTCTCAAGTGCTGGGATTAAAGGCATGCGCCACCACCACCCAGCAACCACAGTCATCTTTTGAAAGTAAAAGTCTAATCAAGAGGTGAGGCAAACAGATCACTATGAGCTCAAGGCCATCATAATCTATATATCCATTTCCAGACTAGCCAGTCCTACAAAGTAAGAGCTTGTCTCAAAACAACAAAATCCAATTAAATTATCAAACACTCCCATTCTCAAATTTAAAAGCCCATCATTGACTTCCCATTGTTAATGAGCTGAAGTCTAGAATTGCTAAACAAGGGTTCACATGTCCTGCCTGGCATTCACACATTTTCTCCACTTCATCTGCTCCATCTTACTTCCTGCATGCTGTCCTTCTGTCAAGTCTCCAAACATTGTCAGGTTCCCATCCACCACAGTACACTTGCCTCCACTCTCCAGAAGGCCTTATTCTCTTGATTTTTCTTTTCTTTAATCACTTTTTAATTAGACAGTATATAGAGTCCTTTGAGTGTAGTCCAGGAGTGGTACAGCTGTTACCTACTTCCTTTACCCTTTAATCCCTTTAATCTCACCTTGCCTGTCACCATCTGGAAAGGACATTGTTGGCACTCAATCCTCCCACCTAGGTCTTCTTATGGCAGTATGAATAACATACCTCACTATAGTTTCATGGAAACTCATCTTCCTTACAAGCAGTCAGGTATTAGACCCTGCTTAACAAGATGGCCACTCTCAGCTTCCAATAATGTGAAACATTCAACACTCCAGACAAAGGCTCTGATTAATCTGTCAGTTTGATTCCAGTTTCCTCCATTATCTTTGTTTCCACTTCTGAAGTCTCAATATTTTGTTGATACTGGATTATGAGCTCCATGAAGGCATGGACATTGCCTGTTGTCACTCATCATCCTATCTGTGGAGCCTAGCATATTGGAAAGACTTATTGTAGACTTCAGGAATGCATGAATGAATGGAAGAATGAATGAATGAATGAATGAATGAATGAGTGAGTGACTAGAGTAGCAGATGTCTTCTTTGCAGTTATTGTAATGAACTTCATGTGCATATGTAGAACTGGCTGTGCTACACAAACCAGTTGTAGTCCTAAGCCAACAATCACAGTGATGCCAAATAAAAGTTCATTCAAGAGGTAATTTCTTAAAAGCCCCATCAATACAATGGTAAAATGCACAGTGATCAATAGCAGTTGTTACCCCTTACCACGTGCCAGCTTGGTAGGCACTTACATACATCAGTGAGTTCTTGTGTCAACTCTGTGAGGATACAGATCATTATCCTGACTTAACTAGAAAGCAGTTCAAGAGGAAGTCAGTGTCTTGACCAAAGGTACACGGTTGAGATATTAGAGCATATGCTGGACACTTTTGGATGAGAGAAGCATCATCACAATCAACACAGACCCTATAAACTGAACCTTCAGCCACCCAAGAGAGTCATCAAGAAGGATGGCCTCCTGACAAGAGAGTTACCCAGAATATGCCACCAACCACTGGGATCTGGGAGTCGGAAGCAACTTGACAGATTAGAGCCTGGGACCACTGCCTCTGTCCAGGGTACTGAATGCTTCACACCACTAAGAACAGCCACCTTGGTAAACAGGGGCTAGTGGTCCCCTCACTGCTTGTTAAGAAGATAAGCTTTCATGAAAATAGAGAGAGATATGTTACGTTGTCATATCTTTGTGATGACTGATAAGCTGTAAGAACTCAATAAATGTCAGCAATTACTATCATTACTTAAATGTTGATTTTATTGAACTGCTTTCTTGATGAGAAACTTTTTATCTACTATAATAATGACTTCAGGTTCAATGTCAGAGTACTCTGATGTATTGTAGTTATCTGTGAGATGTGCCATATGTAATTGATTACTGTTAATAAAAGCCAGAGGTCTGCTAATGTTTTCATTCAATCCAAAAATATTTACCACATCTCCAATCTGCTATGCTACATCCTACTCTAGTCTCTGAAGGTGCCATGATGAGTCAAAACAGACACAGCCCACATGTTCACTGAATTCACCATTCAGGGGGAGGACAGATGTTAATGAAATAATCACATCACAAAGCAGGCAAGTGCTGTCAAGAAAAGGCTTGATGACAAAGCTGAGATTAGTTTAAATCTCACTGGGATGATGGCAAAGTCCAGGGTGATGGCAAACTGCCAGCCAAGCATGAGAATTGTGAGGAATGTCTCCAGAATGTGCAAGCCACTGAAAACTGCTCCAAGGTAGGAGCCTAGCAAGTGGGGATCAGCTAAGCAAAGGTGTTTGTCAATATTATAGTCACCAAACCAGTAAGGATCTGTGTGATGAACCTCTCAGGAGCCTGTAAGAAGACAAGTGTGACAGATGCACACCCAGCCTCTTGTCCTGAGAAAGCTCTACAGCCAGGCAATCCCAGAGAGGTCACTGCCACCTGTCCTAAAAGACAACACTTGGATCAGGTGACACCACATGAACTCAGATTGCCTAGTGTTAATATACATAAAAATTTTTGCCTAAAATACCTTCCTCTAAAAACAAGCTTGACTTCACCTATTTAACTTCCTGTTGCACATGAATTGGAAGAAACTGCTATTAAGTAAACTGGCCATTAGGTAGCATGATTTTAGAATCACTTATCTGGAGTAATGGGGCACCTACACCCTGCATCTCCAGCAGATTGGAAGGTGCATGCAGAACTCTAGTTACAGGGCTCCCTCTCAGAGTCAACAAAACTTGAGGAAGCTGGCATGCCCCAAGCACTCACACCCCACAAAAGCATCAGTGCACTTTGAAGTTGACCCACTTATCTTGTGCTATGAAAACTGCTATGATGTCCTTGACCACTGTCACACATCCAAGGGCTTCCTGCCACCAACACAATTGGGCCACCTTTATCTGGACCTGAACATCTGAAGCTGTCCAGGCATCTAGGAGACAGAGTCCCTTTGAGCACAGAGAACTATTTCTAAAGTGTCTCTGTACTTCAGGGTACCCATTAGCCATCTTAGGAAAAGCAAGCTCAAACAAAGAGTAAGTTTCAATAACCTATGGCACAATAAAGTTACTGTGGTAGACATCAGTAAACAGGCCATTTTAAAATATCCAGTCAAAAAATTTTGCATGTTCTAAATACAAGGACATAATAAAAATCAACAGAAATAGACATGCCACAGGTCCTGACCTTTGCATATCATGTATGCATTAAAGTATCACATTGGGGACTGGAGAGATGGCTCAGTTTGTTAAGTGCCTACCACAAACCCATGAGGACCTGAGTTTCGATCTGTAGCCCTCAGGTAAGGGAAAAAATCAGGCAAGAACAGTGACATGCACCTGTAACCCAGTGTTAGGGAGCAAAGACAGGCAGACCCTTGCTATTTACTGGCCTTCCAGTCTAACCAATCAGTAAGCTCTAGGTTCAATAAGAGATGCTGTCTCAAAAACTAAGGTAAAGAGGCATAGAAGAAGGCACTCAGATTCAACCTCCAGCACACACACACACACACACACACACACACACACACACACACACACACACACACACACAAACTACCACCACCACCACATCACACATATACATACAATCATACCATACACTTACCACACACACCACACTACATCACAACACACACACACACCCCACCATACCACACACATATACATCAAACCTACACACACACACACACAAAACCAAACACACACTCCACACACATACACATCACACACCAGAACAAACACACAAACCACACATATACACAACACACCATACATACACATAATACATACACATCTTGCACAATACAATATACATACATATCACACAACACACACACACACACACACACACACACACAAGCATACCACACACACTCATATACACATACACATCTCACACACTTATACACACACTACAACACCCCAAAAATGATTCAAAAAATAAACATCACACTGTACCCCACACATATGTATAACAACTGTACATCATTATAATGCATACTGAACATTCTGACTCATTAGGTCTGAGTTGGGGACAATATGTATCACTAGTGAAATCCAGCTGGTAGCAGTACTGCTCATCCACAGTCACACAATCTGTAGCTTGTTCTCATGGCTTTAGTTGTGAAAATGCACAGGTGGACTCGAGTATCTAAGGTGCTGTGTATCTAAGGTACTCTCTGGTCTTCAAAATAAGAATATGAAATAAGTCTGATATTTCAGAATTTACAGAGCTTGAAAATATGACTAACATCTTCTCTGATCTGGGAAGAATTCACTAGGCAGTGGCTTCCAAGCACTGCGGTTTCAAAAGTCAAGTCTCTCAAAGAGATGGTGAGGAATATGTTTCCATCCCAGGAAGTTCACAGTCATATAAAATAAGTCTTTGAAACTTATTTTGAAACATAAATTGGTACCCCCAGGGCAAAAAAATTAAAAGCCTAAGTGTTCCAAAATCCAAAATTTCTTGAGGAATAGAATGATACTAGAAATCAAAAATTCCATGTCTGGTCTCTAGATTGTATACAGATATGACACACCATGTACGTATGTTAGGAAAGCAATATCTAAGAGCAAAGGAGAGTTAAGGGTTAGCAGGAGGAGGCAGAGGGCAAGAATTGTGGATGGAAAGCTCCATGTAAAATATATACTCAAATGATAGTGTTCTTCTTTATACCATGAACACACACAGTGAAAAGATCTTTTCAGATTCTATACCTGACCTCATGTGACAGGTCACAATTGCATAAGAGTGCACTAAAAATATTACATGAAATAATCTTCAGACTATAGGTATAAAATATGTATGAAACATAAATGAAAAAAGTCCAAATCCAAAATACCTCTGGTCCGAGCATCTTTGATGAGGTCTATTCAGTCTACACCCTGAGAAGAACTGCAATGATCAGACAAGTATTTCGTGTTAAGAATGTCTATTCACATAAGATCTAACCTTACAACACAGAAAGAAATACTGCTGCCCTCCTTAACCCCCAAGAAGTTAAATGATGTTAAAAGGGGACGAAGAGGAGAATGGGGTAGGAGTACAATGAGGAAGAGGAAGAGGAAGAGGAGAAGGTGAAGGGGTGGCTAAAAAGCAGCAGTGAGGTAAAGATAGCCCAAGTGGTGCTGAGATGTCCCTCCCCATCTGAATCTCTTCTGCCACAGACAGGCCACAATGAGCAGTGACCTAGAAAGATCTTTAGAATATTGTTTCCTCTAATTCCAAAGGAAAGGCAGATTCTTCTCAGTAAAGAAAGGTGGTACCCACCTTGACCAAGTGAGGGCTACATAATCACTATAAGACTCTATGCAGATACCAGGAGTCCTTTTACACAATACAAGAGGAAAGGCAACTTCACTTCTACAACATTCTTACTAAAAGAGAATGGCTTAATCACAAGAAAATGTCACCAACTCCAAATGAGCTTTTTCTACCAAGTGACTGGCCATATGCTTTAGAAGTGTCAAGTCTTAAAAGACAGGCATGTCTGAGATTGTCACATCTCGATCATTGAGAACTGGTGACTCAATGTAATGTGGGATCCTGGGGGGTGAGACTCTGGGATGGTGGAGGAAAGATATCAGTGGAAAGGGGGAAATTAAAATAAACCACCACACAGTGTGATAAACAGTCATGTTATCCGGCTAGTTTCCTGGTTTTTACAATTTCCGTGGTTACATAAGATGCTATTATTGGAGTTAAGCTCGGTGTGGGAGACACATGGATGATCTGTGTATTTCTGAAACTTCCCTCTAAATCTAAAATAATACCAAGGAAAAGGCTAAAAAAGTAAACCACTGCTTCCTCCCTCAGAGATAGAGCCCAGGAAGCTTTGCGTCATAGGAGATGTTGCTGCAAAAGCAAAGGCTGGGCACTCTATGCACTCTCTCTTCAATCTGGATTTTCTCACACTTAAGAGAAGGCAGCTCACCTGGGTTCCAATTGTGGTATCCCCTGCCACGTGCTTATGGGGAAGTGAACCTCAAGAAGGACAGAAGGGGAATGGGGAGACAACTCAGTGGTAAGAGCACTTGCTACACAAGCCTGAGACCCTGAATGTGAACCCCCAGCACTGGTATAAAAAGCCAGCTGTGGTCACATGTGTCTATAGTACTTGCACTGTTGGAGGGCTGCTGGAGAATGGCTGTAGTCCTAGATCCAGGTTCAAAGAGAGACCTTGCCTCAAAGAATAAGGCTTCCTCGAGTGTGCACATCTGTGCAAATACACCATACACACATGCACCCACACTCACACATACCATATACACACAAACACAAACTAGGAAAAGAAAAGTTAAGAAGTAACATGCTAGCTTATAAGACACTGGAAAGAAAAGAATTATTTATAGCAAGAGAAAGAAATTAAAGGTTCTCCATCTACATAAAATTGGTGTCTGAGCAAGAGTTGGAAGTCATGTGAGGACAGAATTCACTACATCATCAGTTACTAGGGAAGACAAACCAAAGTTAATTACACAGCCCTTCTCCCTCCAGCTCAGGACACATTGCAGATGTACAAAGCCCCTAAATTCATTCTCAAGAAGTGGCCAGGAAGGTGGCTCTTTGTATCAATCAGTCACTGAGGTAGCAACATAACTCAGGGCTGTGTCACTATTAACTCTATTTTTAGCCTCTGGTGTTTGCAAGTGAAATGTGAAGATCAGATGTCAAATATAACTGTTTTCAATTGACATTCCAAAACCAGAAATAGAGGCTAAATAAAATTCTCAAAAAAAGAAAGAAAGAAAATTACTCGGGAGATCTTGTCCCTTTCCCCTTCTCTGGGGGACCATGTATGTCTCTCTTAGAGTCCTTGTTGCCTAGCTTCTCTGGTGGTGTAGATTGTAGACTGGTAATCCTTTGCTCTATGTGTAAAATCCATATATCAGTGAGTGCAAACCATGTTTGTCTTTTTGTGACTGGGTTACATCACTCAGAATGGTTTCTTCTACTTCCATCCATTTGCCAGCAAATTTCAAGATTCCATTGTTTTTTCCCCTGAGTAGTACTCCATTGTGTAAATGTACCACATTTTCTCTATCCATTCTTCAGTTGAGGGGTATCTAGGTTGCTTCCAGGTTCTGGCTATTACAAATAATGCTGCTATGAACATAGTTGAACAGATGTCCTTGTAGGAATGTGCTTCTTTTGGGTATATGCTTAAGAGTGGAATTGCTGAATCTTGTGGTAGACTGATTTCCATTTCCCGGAGGAATCGCCACACTGATTTCCAAAGTGGCTACACAAGTTTGCATTCCCACAAGCAGTGGGGTGGTGTTCTCCTTTCTCCACATCCTTTCCAGCATAAGTTATCATTGGTGTTCTTGATTTTAGCCATTCTGACAGGAGTGAGATGGTATCTCAGAGTTGTTTTGATTTGCATTTCCCCTGATGGCTAAGGATGTTGAGCACTTTCTTATGTGTCTTTTGGCCATTTTAGATTCCTCTATTGAGAATTGTCTATTTAGTTCTGTGCCCCACTTTTTAATTGGATTAGTTGGTGTTTTGGAAACTAGCTTCTTGAGTTGTTTGTAAATTTTGGAGATCAGCCCTCTGTCAGATATGGGGTTGGTGAATAACTTTTCCCATTCTGTGGGCTGCCATTTTGAGGGAGCTAGGAGAATGAGAAGGGGAGAAGAGGAGAGGTGAGGAGGACATAAAGGAGCAGGAAGTTTGTGTAGGGAGAAGAATAGAGGAGAGCAAAATAAGAGATACCATCAGAGAGGGAGCCATTATAGGTTTAAAGAGAAATCAGGCACTAAGGAAATGTCCAGAGATCTACAAGGATGACACCAACTAACCATCTAAGCAACAGTGGAGAGGCTACCTTAAATGCCCTCCCCTGATAATGAGATTGACTAGCCTTCATCCAGCAGCTGGTGGAAGTAGAAGCAGACACCCACAGCTAAACACAACTGAACTAGAAGCAGAGAAGGAGGAGTGATGAGCAAAGGGGTCAAGACCAGGCTGGTGAAACCCACAGAAACAGCTGACCTGAACAAGGGGGAGCTCTTGGCCCCCAGACTGATCACTGGGAAACCAGCATGGAACTGATCCAGACCCCATGAATGTGAGTATCAGTGAGGAGGCCTTGGAAATCTATGGGGCCTCTTGTAGTAGATCAGTACTTATCCATAGCATAGGAATGGACTTTGGGAGCCCATTTCACATAGAGGGATACTCCCTCAGCCTAGACACATGGGGGAGGGCCTAGGACCTATCCCAAAGGATATGACAGACTCTGAAGACTCTCCCCCATGGAAGACCTCACTCTCTCTAGGGAGCAGAAATGTTATGGGATAGGGAGGGTGTTAGTGGGGGGCAGGGGAGGAGGGGAGGGAGAGGGAACTGGGATTGACATGTAAAATAATCTTGTTTCTAATTTAAATAAAAAATGGAGAAAAAAGAAAAGAAAATTAAACAATGCTTACTGGAATAAAATCAGAAAACACAGTGTCTATTAATATTTCCATTAATAATAGTAACTAATAATTATTGAGTATGTGATATATTGTTCCAATATCTTGATTATGACCACTAAACAAAAAATATATCTATTTCATTGATACAGAAATCAAAGTTCAAAGATGTAAAGTGACTAAACTTTGTTGTTGTTTTTTAAAAAGATTTTATTTTATTATTTATACAACATTCTGTTTCCATGTATATCTGCGCACCAGAAGAGGGCACCAGATCTCATAATGGATGGTTGTGAGCCACCATGTGGTTGCTGGGAATTGAACTCAGGACCTCTAGAAGAGCAATCAGTGCTCATAACCTCTGAGCCCTCTCTCCAGCCCAGATGACTAAACTTTGTATAACACCTCTAGTGGATGGCAGATCCAGGGATGGAACCACACTTACATAACACTGCAGGCACCCTTCTGCTCCATAGCAGTGTGCCTAAGAAATGGTGTGGACCATTGACAGAAGGAGAGGCTGAGGCTGCTGGCATCATGCAGCACAGATAAAAGTGCTATAAGCCTACCTCGGGGAAATAGGTGCCTTTACTGTACAATTTCCATCACTGCAGATGAATGAAACTGATCCAGAACTTCTCAGAGCCTCAGTGCTCTGCCTGGGAAGAGAGCATTTTTTCAAAAGTAAGAAATGTTTGATGCTTGGGAAGGCCACTTGCTAGTTTATCCCCAGTTACACTCACTTGTTTTCTCAACATCAAGCAAGACTCATTTCCCAGCCTCCATATATATGTTACTCAAGTCCTAGACTTGAATAAAAGCAACAAAGACCTGGGCACTATCACCCATCGTTCTCTTCTTCCTGACTGGGTATGCAGTGTGACCAATTTAGCCTTCTGTCCTTACTACCATGACTTCCCTGATACATGCCACATCTTCTTTGCCATGGTAAATGAGCCCCTTTGACTTTAAACCAGAGTAAACCCTTCCTCCCTTAAATTGCTCATGTTCAGGTATTTTATCACAACAATGAAAAAAAAGTCACTGGTACATCCACTCCCATATGGCTAGGCAACTAGAATGACATATCTTAGCTACTGTGAGTGGTGCCACAGCACACCAGTGCAAGCCAGTCTGTACTATGCTCACTTCACTTCTTTTGGATACCTATCCAGAGATTAGAGGCTGCAGAGGAGGGAACAGAGTTTACTATCTTGTCCAAGATTTCTATATTGGCCTGACATGCTTAAATATTATTTGACCATAAAAGAAAAGTAAAATCCTATTATTTACAGCAAAACCAATTTAACTGGAGAAATTATCTTAAATTAATTAAGCCAAATAGAAAGACAGAGGGGGCTGGAGAAGCTGGCCCAATGGTTTAGAGCACTGGCTGCTCTTCCAGAGGACCCAGGTTCAATTCCCAGCGCCCAGGTGGCGGCTCAAAATTGTCTGTAACTCCAGTTCCAGAAGACCCAACACCCTCAGAAAAAAAGAAAAAGAGAGAAACATTATATGCTTTCTCTTTTCTCCTCTCTCTCTCTCTCTCTCTCTCTCTCTCTCTCTCTCTCTCTCTCTCTCTCTCTCTCGGAAGATTTTTAAGTCCATTTTCATGGTTGGGTAATATTTGATCACTTCAGTTCAACACAGAAAACTTGGATAAGACAATAAGACCCTAGCTTCCACACACATCAAAAAAAAAAAAAGCCTACCAACTACCCTACCTCTAAGAGTGCATTTAAAGGAAATAGAGTCAGAAAACTAGAGACCTGCAAGGTCATGCTTACTGTGGTGCGATTCTTAAAGCACAGAATGGTGAATAGTAGAAATTAGGAAGAGTGTGGGTGCATCCTTGCACATATATGAAAACAGCACAACAACACACTCTCTAGTACATGTAACTAAAACATGTTAACTATTAAAAAGAACACTGTCTAGTCTCTACTGATCCCCACTGTCTCTCTCCTCAATGCAAAGGTCAAGATGACAGGCTGAAGCAAATTAAGCTGTATCTACCAAACACACAGATAGAGCTCTTTCTCATCAAAGCACTTTCTTTCTAGGAAGTATATTATGGTTAGAACTTAAAGGAAAATTAACTTCTAAGCCTGGTTTCAGATAATTTTTTTGGAGAGACCTCCATTTTCCAAAGAGTTTTTCATCCAGAATTCTGCAATGAAAATTAAGCCCTCTGAGAATTTACATTCACATTTACAATCACATGCAGAGAGGAGCCCAGGACCTTCTGAGAAAACACCTGAAAGACTGTGGAAGTAGAAAAGGTTGGCTGCCTCAAGGTGTACCTGCTTTCCTTCCTCTTGTAGTGAAGTCACAGAAAAGTGCATGGCCTCACAGTATGAAGACTGTGTTGCTTCCATGGCTTTGCAACCATGTGTGGTCATGTGACCAAGTTCCAGCCAGGAGGACAGAAATAAAGGTTATGTGTGGGAGGAGCAATCTCTACTTAGTGGTTCTCCTTCAGGCAGGCTTAATAGATGAATGAGAGTGAGCCAGGATGACTCAGGAGACAGAATGTACCACACCAGATACTACAGAACTTGTTGCTGACAACTGCTATAGCTGTACCCTCCATGTTTGGTCTCTCCCTGGTTGGACGTGATACTTACGAGCCTTGGTCCTGACTATGCCATTGTAGCCAGCCATTCTCAAAGCTTGCCTCTTTAACATCTGCAGATCCCCTGCAGTTTCTCTACCCATTATGTTGCTTAATAACCCAACCCACTGTTGCTCCTGGTGCCCCAGGCTGTCCTCCTCTGCCACCTCCTCTGTGGGTTCATCATTCCCAGACTGACTTACTTCTCTCATTCCTGACTTGGGGACATCCATTGACCCATTTGGACCAGACTGAGCACAGTGGTCTGATTAAGCATTTTAATATCCTTGAAAGAAATATCTTAGGAAAAAAGGAAGAAGACAGAAAATCGCCTGCCCTGTTACTTCTGACTGACTACCGAGTGGAAGCTAGTGAGCAGTCTTCCGTTCATTGGTTTGGGATAAGTAAGAGTTTGCCATGTCTTTTTCGCATTTGTTAAACAATTGTTCCCCAATAACACACAAGAGAACAGCCCAGATATTCAGACTGAGTGATGTATGAATCACAACAGGCTGAGCCTGTTGGTGTGTAAGTTATTACTGCCCTTTAAAGAAAACTTTAATTACAGTGTTTGAACATTATCTCATTTTAAAGATCTAGTTGCTAAGGCTCAATTAAAATGTCAAGATGTCAGAGTGAAGAAAAAGCCCCAAGTGGAAGTCCAACTCCAACCTGGGTTTTAAGTATATGAAAACAGTTGGACATTTTACAAACATAACAAGTCCTTTTGGAGATGGACATTATTACCCTACAATCAACTCAAGATGTTTTACTATCCCTCTGCCAGCATGTGAAACCCCCACGTACTGCAGAGGAGCTGGTTATGAGCTGATAATGGAACAGAGGAGTGAAGCCCCTGCCCCCTCCCCAACATCATCACATTATACTCAAGCTCAGTCAGGCACTTGATACATAGTGCCACATCGTAAGCCTGACCACAAGAGATCCTGTAGTTTGTGCCTCCCAAATGATGCTGGGGAGCAATGTGTGTTCCACAAGAAGCAGGAAGATGAACAAGATAGGGGGGAATGAAACAATGCATCACACTTTGCCTAGAAGCACCCTCTGCCTACCCTCCTCCCCTCTTGCAGCTCACACAGTATCCACCTGGAAAACTTTTTTAGATTTATTTATTTTTATTCATGTATACCAGTGTTTTGCTTGCATGTATGTCTGTGCACCATGTGCATGTCTGTAGCTCACAGAGGCCAGAAGAGGGTGTCAGATTCCCTGGTACTGGAGTTAGAGACAGTTGTGGGTTGTCATGTAGGTGCTGAGAATCAAACCCAGGTCCTCTGAAGAGCAGCCAGTGCTATGAACCACTGAGCCATGTTGCCAGCCCCCAGAGTGCATCCTCATGCTTTGGGTTAAAGTTTAAATGCTTTGTCTGCAAATCCTCCCTTGAGTTTTCCTACAACAGTTATTGCCTTCCTTCTTGTTCCAATAGAATTTTCTCTTGCGCATTTATTTAATAAATGTTTAAAAGGACACCAAAAAGATGTACAAAGTGCTTGTGATACAGCCATGAACAAAACAAATGAAGTTTCTATGCTTGCATTTCCAATCTAATTGAAGACAGGGGGAAACAGTAAGTATTCTTTGTGTTAGATGATGGTAAGGTGGCATAAATGAGCTTAAGAGGCTAAAACATGCCAGAGCAGAGAAGGAACTAGAGACCCAGGGCTGTGGGGTGGGATGGGAGGTGGGGTTCCCTAAAGAGCTGTGAACACATGATGAGAGATTTTCATGAAGGACATTGCTGGACTGCACAAGGGAAGCCAGTGAGGAAGCCTTGGCAAAGAGACGAGATACTGGTCATGCTTAAGAACCATTATTCTTTATTAATAAGCCTCTTATTCTCTAATTTTTATACATAATATACAGGCACATAGCTGAAGCCCTTTAGTGTTGCTCATTTGGGTCTGGCCACTTGGGGTTGGATAACCTATTGAGGGGCTTGACCCTGGAGAAGGTTCTCACTCTGCAGGAGTTAGTTTTGCCTGTAGCTCTTCACCTGATAGGGAATGCACGGGGAGGAGGAACTCAGGAGGTTTTAGAGGGAAAAGAGGGAGGGGGAAAAGATGTAAATATAGTACTCATATATGAAATTTTCAAAATTTCAAATTAAAAAATATTAGTCTGGGGCTGAAGAGATGGCTCAGCCATTAAAAGCTAGACTCACAACCAAAAATGTTAGCCTATAGTTTTAAAAAATTGACCAAAATTGCATTGTACTATAACCTATAATGTAGAATAACTTTATATTCTAGTGATAGTAATAATAATAATAATAATAATAATAATAATAATAATAGGAAAGGGAGGAGGGGAAGAAGAGGAAGAGGAAAGAGAGGAGAAGAAAGAACAAATAAGCAAGCTAGCCAGTGGGGCTGAGCTGAAAGATAGTGCAGTAAGTGTAGGCAGGGCCTAGCTCACCCAGAGGCTCAGAGCCAAAATCAGAGAGTTAGGCTTTACACCCAGTTAGTGCAGAAGCCACCTGCTATAGTTCATCTCTCTATAAAACACACCACCGCTGCTGTAATTGTTGATGTATGTCTCCCTTAAGGGCACATCTCAGTCTCTCCAGCTCCTAGCATGACGCCCAGTTTATAAAAGGTGATTAATAACTTTTCAGAGAAGGGAAGATGAGAATGAAACAAATAGAAAGCCCTAATCTGACCACAGGCACACACAGCACACAGGACCACCCGTGACTCACTAGTCCTTCTTGGGAAATGGTCAGACTCCAAAATTCTAACTCTGCCTGCAGTTACCCATAAGTGGCTTTCCTCAGAGACCCTTGTTCTCCAAGCACAGGAACAAGCAGCTAGTCTAGTCATCCACAGAGCCATCACTGAAAAAGGCTGGTCAAAATCCCTGTGGCCAGAATTCCTGAACCATCAAAACCAGCCTAGCATCCAAGGTCCATTGCTGCCTTGGTGTACACTGGGATTTTTACCTCATCCTCCAGAAATGCCTCCTGCTAGTCTCCCTGTATACCTCCAGGAAGGAGATCAAGCAGCCAGGTCAATTCCATTTGTCCCTTAGGTACCATATAGTTAAAGTGGTGTCCCCAGGGCACTCTCAAAGATGAAAACTGAGATTACTGTGGTACCCTGCAGTTGCTGTACTTACCATATTTCAAATCCTTTGCAAGAGGAAGAAAAGATTCCTAAAACTTCAGGGAGCTCTCCTCTGTTCTTCCCCTGACTCAATCTTCCTGATCCCTCATTTTCTCCTCCCCACTCCTCTTTTCCCTCCTCTTTCTCCTACCTCCCTCCCCCCCACACCGTGCTCCCAATTTGCTCAGGATTCTTGTCCCTTTCCCCTTCTCTGGGGGACCATGTATGGCTCTCTTAGAGTCCTCCTTGTTTCCTAGCTTCTCTTGTGGTATGGATTGTAGACTGGTAATCCTTTGCCCTATGTCTAATATCCATATATGAGTGAGTACATGCCATGTTTGTCTTTCTGTGTCTGAGTAACCTCACTCAGGTTGGTTTCTTCTAGTTCTGTCCATTTGCCTGTGAATTTCAAGGTTACATTGGTTTTTGTTGTTGTTGTTTTCACTGAGTAGTACTCCGTTGTGTAAATGTACCACATTTTCATCATCCATTCTTCAGTTGAGGGACATCTAGGTTGCTTCCAGGTTCTAACTATTACAAATAATGCTGATATGAACATAGTTGAACTAATGTCCTTGTGCTATGAATGTGCATCCTTTGGGTATATACCTAAGAGTGGAATTGTTAGCTCTTGAGGTAAACTGATTCCCATTTTCCTGAGAAACTGTCATAGGTTTAAAGAGAAATCTGGCATTAGGGAAATGTCCAGAGAGCCACAAGGATGACCCCAACTAAGAATCTAAGCAATAGTGGAGAGGCTACCTTAAATGCCCTTCCCCTATAATGAGATTGATAACTACCTTAAATGCCATCCTAGAGCCTTCAACCAGTAGCTGATGGAAGCAGAAGCAGACACCCACAGCTAAGCACTGAGCCAAAGTCCTAGAATCCAGTTGTAGAGAAGGAGGGATGAGCAAAGGGGTTAAGATAACACTGGGGAAACCCACAGAAACAGCTGACTTGAGCAAGTGTAAGCTCAGGGACCCCAGTTGGACAACTAGGGAACCAGCATAGGACCAAACCAAGCCTCCTGAATGTGGGTGTCAGTTAGGAGGTCTGAGAAGTCTATAGAACCTCTGACAGCGGAACTAGTGTTTATCCCTAGAGTACAAATGGACTTTGGGAGACTATTCCCTTATGGAGAGATACTCTCAGCCTAGATACACAGGGGAGGGCCTAGGTCCTGCACCAAATGATGTGACAGACTTTGATGATCCCCATGGAAGGCCTCACCCTTGCTGGGGAGTCATAAGAGGTGGGAAGGGGGGCCGTCAGTCAGAGGCATGGGAGGATGGGAGGGAGAGGGAACTGGGATTGATATATAAAATAAGATTGTTTCAAAAAATTGTTTCATATATATATTTTTTTTCAGGGAGCTTTTTTCCTGCTTCAATATGATGAACTCTCAAGGCCCACCCCTAGTGGCACACTTCCTCAGCTAGCTAACCTCCTCTTAACCACCCCAGGCATTGTGCTACCAAATGGGGACAAAGTGTTTAAATGGCTGATTCTATAGGTGACATTTCTCCTTCAAACTGCCACACCAGCCAACCCATCCATCCCTAGGGGACAAACTGGTCTCAAAGAAGTAACATTTTTGTGTGTAAATTATATTCACAGAATGGGTAGCTCAGGAATGATGTATCTCATTATAACTTTTAGACAAGTTGACGTCTCCTCCAGCAACACATACACAGACATGGGTCTCTGTAGACAGGGTCTCAGGTTCTCCACCATGCTCACCTACTCCACAAGGTCCAGGCTTCCAGACTCTTCTAACTCAGATTCTTTTTGTTTGTTTGTTTTGTTTTGTTTGTCTGTTTTGAAACTAGCTCTGTAGACTAGGCTGACTTCAAACTCACAGATATCCACCTGTCTCTGCCTCCCAAGTGCTGAGATTAAAGGTGTGTGCTACACCACCCAGTCCAAGACTTATTCTTTCTGGACTGAATCATGCTAGGGCCATGAACCCATGTTTTATCTATAGCACCTCTCAGTGTCTGCCAGAATACAAATTCAATGACAGGACAGTAAGTATAATCACCCTCAATGCACAGCATGATTTAAAAAAAAAAAAAAAAAAAAAAAAAAAAAAAAAAACACTTGATAATGCAAAAGAATCAGGGTTAAAGAGCAGTGTAGCACATGGACAGAGAAAGTCGGTCAAGGAGCCAGATTCCTAAGTCTGATGCTCAGTTCTATCCTTTTTCTAGCAAGGTGACCCTTGGCAAAGCAGATAATAGTCTATGCTGCAGTTTCCTCATTCTGGAAGCACAAAGAAGAACTGAGCCTGCCTCATCATAAAGATTAAATACTACCATGCATTGCAAATTCATAGCATAGGCTCAGTATGTTCTTACATGGTGTTGTGTACGTGTGTGTCTATGTCTACATGTATGTTGGCAAGCAGTTAGCATCAACTGTCTTCTATCACTCTCTATTTTTGTAATCGGGTCTCTAATAAATCCTGGGGCTCACTGAATGGCTGTACTGAATATTCAGCAAGACCACAGGATACTTAATCTATGATTCCACCACTTGGATGGCACACCTGTGCTGCCATGCCTGGCTTTTTATGTGGATGCTAAGGATCTGGATTCAGATTGCAGAATAACCTAGCACTTAAAGCACTGGGCTGTCTCCCTAGCCCCCTGTTCTGTATAAATGTAAAAATTCTGAGGTATGCTAATATTTATTGTGATTCTCCAAAAATGAGGGATAATATATATCAGGTTTCTGATGTTTGCCGAAGGTGAAAATTCCAGCTTTCCAAGGGTAAACCTCAAATAGGGACCCTGTTAATAAGAGACTTCTGCACTAAGTGAAGCTGAAATTGTTGTAATCACAAAATGTTCTTACCCAGCAAAAACTGATTACTCAACACTACAAAGAACCACAACTGATCCAAATGAAGAGTTGTGGAACACAACTGACTGACACTTCTACAACACAACTCCTGTTTCTAAGGCTCAGAGTTCATGATGGAAGAAGAGGCAGAAAGATGTTAAGAGCCACAGAAAGGAAGTTTCCTATGATATTATGTCTCCTAGAAATGTCAGAGAAGCTACCCCCCTGAAGTCTCACCAACATGGCTACTTAAATAAGACCTGAACAAGAATGGCACCAATGGCATCCAGAGGATGTGTCTATAAAAACTAAAATAACAAATGAATGATGGGAGTGGAAAGAATAGTCTTCCCCAAGGAAGAGTCCCCAGATTGGTTATCCAATACCAGGTGGTCAGTCCTGAAAACACACACACACACACACACACACACACACACACACACACACACACACACACACACACACTACTATAGGGACATAGTAGGTTGTAAAAAAGTCACTGATCTGACAGAGGAGAGAACATGGGAGAATCAGAGATAAGGGGGGAAAGTCAGAACCAGGTGAATACAGTATGAAATTCTCAAATAATATTTAAATTTTTAATATAATTATAACAGTAGGCTGCTAGAAGGAATTAGGTTTGCTTTTGCTAGATGTGAGAAACAAGTATTGATCTCCAGAAAAAAAAATGAGTAGGTTATAGTTTGTAGCTTTAGTGAGTATAGAATGCCATTTCCCCACATCACACTCCTATCACTTGCAGCCATATGGCTGTGTGGAGCAGAAGACTGAGCTGTACATTGACCTTTATCAAAGTCCCCTAGCTTACCCTCTACTTTCTATTTTAAGAGCTTAAGGACAAATTTTATTAGAGTTTTTAAAAACTTAATTGCTCTCCTGAAGGGATCCAGAAGTAAAGGGTGGCATTTAATACTTTAGGGTAGTTCACTGGTCACACTCCTTAGGTGTGTTGCAAGTCTTATATCAGAGTCTTCAGACTTAGATTGGCCCCCTGGCTTTGCAATCACTCCCCTTCTCTGAGCAGGGATGGATGCACTCACCATGTTGTGATTGAAATAATGTGGCTAAAACAGCTGCCCCAGATTAAGTATTAATCACTTTTGAGCCTCTTTTCACTGGGCCCCAAAAGAGGTGCAGATTGACCCTTCAGGGTGTGCTACTGAAGTCCCAGTGTCTGGGCCAAACCAAGTCAAAGAGCACCAAATAAATTCACTTTCCAAGAATGACGAGGGATGCTGGGGAGTCCCACCTCACAGAACTGAGTGGCATCTCTTATCCCATGTCCACTAGCTGAGACAGGAGCACTCAGCATCAACCCTGGAACAACTAAAACAACATATGGTCCCATGATGATAATTTCCATATTGTCATCCTGTGCTGGCCAGGTAAAGAGACTTTGCAATGGGCTCAGTATTTCCCAGCATTCCCCACCAAACCCATCAGCTCCAGTGTCTGAGTTAGGGTTTCTATTGCTGTGAAGAGACACATGACCATGACAACTCTTACAAAGGAAACCATTTAATTGGGGTGGCTTACAGTTCAGGGGCTTAGTCCATTATCATCATGGTGCTGGAGGTGGAGCTGAGTCCTACATCTTAACTTGCACGCAACAGGAAGTGGTCTGATCACTGGGTGTGGCTTGAGCACATATGAGACCTCAAAGCCCACCCCCACATTGATACACTTCCTCTGGCAAGGCCACACCTACTCCAACAAAGCCATACCTCCTAATTGTACCATTCCCTATGAGCTTATAGGGGCCAATTATATTCAAACTACCACATCCAAGATAAATGAAACCAGGCTGAAGATTGCCCAGAAGTCAGCCCATATTTCCCTGTCAGAGTCTCCATTCCTCAAACTCCACCCAGAGAAAATACAGATAGGAGGAGGGACAACATGTGCTCGAGGACTGTGGAAACCACCCATGAAGTATGAAAGGCCCAATGATGTATAGAACCTCCTACAGCAAGCACTGTGTCTTGGCTCCTGCATTTTCTTTCTCCTTTCTCAGCTTGAAGAGCATCTATCTATCTCAAACATTGACTTTGGAACTAGACCCTCCCTTTCATTCCAGCAAAACAACTGCCTCTGTGGCATCCCATCCTCTTCAAGGCCACCAGAGAGCCTCTGTCACAACAGCCATCTCCACACACCACCTCCCTTTGCAAAACATGTCACCCACCATCCCACCACTACAGAGGATCCACACTCCAAGATAGCAGAACAGGCAGGCCCTTACACCACTGAAGCAGGCTAGGAGGCCACAGTGTCTTTCTTGAAATAAATGGTCCTTTAAGGTTCTTTCCCTTCCTTCTAATAAAAATAATAGCACAAGAATCTAACTTTTCTTCTAAGTACATTAATTTTAAAAATCGTATTAATTTGTGACGACTGAGCAATGATAGGGAGGCAAAGGAGAAAGCTGGGAACTAAGCAGACTGAAGAATACATATACCATTCCTGGGGAAACAGGAGGTTTGGAGGTTTGGGGTTTTGCCTGTTGGACAGGGTCTCAGTTGTAGATCAGGCTGGCCTAGAGCTCACTATGTAGCCAAGGCTATCCTTTAACTTTTTTAACTTTTTTTCTTCTCTCATACATTATATCCAGACTGTAGTTTTCCTTCCGTCCACTCCTCCCAGTCCTTCCCTTGACCTCCCCTTTCTTCCCTTTTCCCCCAGATCAACTCCTCCTCTACTATTCCCCTTTTAAAAAAAGAGAGCAGGTCATCCAAGGTTAGGCCATCAAACATGACCTAACAAGATGCAGTAAGACTGGGATATGGAGAGATGGTTCAGGGGTTAAGAGCCCCAGCTGCTCTTCCAGAGGTCCTGAGTTCAATTCCCAGCAACCACATGGTGGCTCACAACCATCCCTTATAAGATCTGGTGCCCTCTTCTGGTGTGCTGATATACATGCAAGCATATACATAATAAATAAATAAAATCTTTTAAAAGAAAAGATACAATAAGACTGGCACAAGCCTCATATCAAGGTTGGACAAAGCAACCCAGTAGAAGGAAAAGGTTCCCAAGTACAGATAAAAGAGTCAAAGATGAGCACACTCACATTATTGGGAGTCCATAAGAACATCAGGCTACACAACCATAAGGTACATGCAGATGACCCATATAGGGTCCATGTTTGTTGATTCAGTCTCTGTGAGCCCCCTATGAGCCCTGCTTAGTTGATTCTGTGGGCCATTTTCATGGTGTCCTCTACCCCTTTTAGCCTTGAATGTTTAAGTGCCCAAATTACATGCATGAGCCATTACAATCAGCTATCAATCTTTAAAGTGATTGTGATTAATTCATTATTTTAAAAAATTACTGTGATCATTAGCATTCAAGACATCAGAACTGGCAGTTTCAGCCTTTATTCCCAAAGCTAAATATTCTGCTTCTTAACAAATCCCACAAGACTGCCTTCCAGCAGGGGGAGGAGGGCAGTGAAAGTTTCCAGACACTTTCCCCTTGCCAGTATTGCCCTGAAGGTGGCACCCCAGCCACCAGAGCCTTGTCAGGGCAACACCTTCCCACACGGAGTCCCTACTACCTCTTAGCCAGCCCACCATGGCGCCATACACACCACCACCACACCATAGCCTCCTTGCTTGGGGTGAGCCCCTCAACCTCTTGGGAAAGACTATTGTTGCATAGAACCATCTTGGTGAGTGAACAGCTCATTCTTACAGTGCTGTATCTCACAAACAACTCAATCAACTAAAAGGAAAGGGGGAAAGTTAAAAGTTCTAAAAATAAAACAAAGCACACTGAGTTCATGGCTTTAACATATGCATACATAATTACAGTTTCATAAACTATAAAAAGATTTTTATTTGCCAGAAACAGTTTTCATGAGTGGGTAAACTTTGCATACAGCTGGTGCTCTATAAGTGATTTTTGACCTGAATTAATATGGCACTATTTGAACATCACATGATAATTTGTGAATCATCTCTCTCTGTGAGCCATCAAGGCAGAATATGCCATAAGTGTTGTCTCATTCAAAATTATAACCTCCCTACCACAAGTCAACAAAGCTCCACATAGCCCAGCTCTCGGCTCTAGACTAGATTCTGCCTCGGGGAACTTGGTGTTATCACCTTCTTCTGGGATGCTCATTTTTCTGATCACTGTCTCTTTTAGACTCATCGACATGTGCGCTGTTTTCAGAACCCTCTCTCCTTTCTCTTCTCCCTCTTTGCTTTCTCTTTTCCACTTGGTTTTCTCCAATCCTGCAAATTCCTTCTTTTCTGTAACATTTACTATTATATTTAAAACTGTCCCTATTTATCATCAACCTCCCCTATGAGAAATCCCCTGGGGACACACCCTCTGCACATCCTCCTCGTATTTAAATACTTCATCTGTGTTCTTCATCCACAGGTAAGTGAATACCTGGAATAGATTAGCATCTGACAAATAATGAATGAGTTTTAATTTTTCAGGTACTCAGGAGAGGTTGCCCATATATTCTGCCTCCTGTCTTGTCATCACAGCCCCTGTATCACCCTCACCACTGTTCTGTGTCAGGAGTACCTTCCATGCAAGCTCAGCAAGCCAGGGATTTAATCTGTATTTCACCCCTGATAAGACTAACTTGCCCACATTTCTATCTCCAGAACCAATTGAGTGAATGAATGTCACTCAGTAATTCAAGTGTTTCACAACCACTAATTCCAAAGGGCTTCAAAAATGGCTTTTAAAATTCTCTAAGAGAATTGCATTGAACTTAAATGATTGTGTGCATAAATATTAATGAAATTGTGACTTTTATACTAAAACGTAAAGGTTAATGGCTACATTTGCTGTTTTTCCATTTCTCAAACACCAAGCAATCCAAAAATCTAATATGCATATATACAAGCATGAGAATTCTGCCAGAGACATTATACTGTATTGCTATGATATGTCCTGTCTTCAATTAAGGTCAAAAGTCATATGAACAGCTTCATTTCTCCCAACAAAGATTTAAGTTTTACTTAATTAGTGTGTTCCTGAAAACCTCATTTTCTTGACAGCAATTCCTTCCATTCGTTTGCATTTCTGCATAAAAATTGCTGCTTTCCCAAGATACTATGGCCTCATCATCCTTCCTCTTGCTCTTCAAGTGTATACCCTTTAGACTACACTCTACCAAACACACAATAAGAAAAATGGAAGCCCATCATCCTCGTATCTGGTCACCTGCCATTTGGAAGCATCTCTAGATGGTATGCATTTACATCTTCTGACTATTAATCTTTAGTGAGACGCTTCCAGCAGGAGGCAGATGGCCCCATTTTCTGGGTGAGGGTATAGTATATGCCTTTCTTTATTATATTTTACTGTTTTTTATGATTTTATTCCAACCAAAAACTTGAGCAAGATAAACCCTAGAAACAATGTGTGTAGCATACACATGGAATGACGACTTAGGGAAAGGATAACCAGCACTTCAAGTCAGAGAACTTTACGGTGGTCCAAGGAGGGATCCTGGGCATCACCCTTGACTACATACAGCCCTCTCTTGAAGGTTTATCTTCTCAGCTGCTATACCCCATAGACAGCCTGGTCTAATATGGCCTCTTCTTGTCTGGGATGTAGATTCCAGATTACTATTTGCAACCTCTTTACTCTATTTCTAACTCTAATTTGCATCCTCCAAGCCATTCTTCCCTAAATATGCCATGTAACCATTCCAAACCACACATCATATCATGCCACACATCCATTCCAGTCCCTTCTTCATTGTTTCAGCAAGAAGACTCTTGTCTCACTCATGATCAGTTGTGTTGCCTGTCCCTCCAGACTGTTAGTCTCTGTCCCTTCTTTCTACTCTTCTATAACACAAGACGTATCATCTGTTTCTAGTGCCCCAGAAACACTTATCTCTCACTTCCTCACTCAAGCGTTATCCAGAACATCCTTCTATCCCTGTCTTCCTGGATGATTTTTTACCCTGGGTTCTCTATTAGGCTGTGATATATGGCTCCTATTGATTAGTCTGTGATACATGAGTCAACAAATCCTTTGGGGTGAGCAGGGTACCCTGCTGTCTGTATTTATTCTCTAACCATATTGTTTCTATAATGTACTAATAGCTTAGAATTCATCACTACATGGGCTTTGCTTAATATCACTGATACCTCCTGGACATGTTGTTAAAGAGGCTACCATCTATCAAGAGTGTAGCTCTGAACCTGAGGTCCCCCAGTCACCAAAATCCTGTGTGGATTTGAAATACAGAAGTTAGTTTGTATGCTCCAAAGGGCAATAATCCAGTCTTCTCCCTTCCTTCTCAAATGGAAGTAACTTAACAATAGAAACCATATACCTATTAAATAATATAAGCCTATGTTGTATCTCATTTCAAGAACGCAATGTTGAAGTTTAAGGGAATTCAGTTTAAGGGAATTCATACTGTTAGCTGCCCAGTAGGAAGGCTTCTCCTGGGCAGGTTTTAGCAAGTACTGTAACACACTCTAGAGTTCTTCTTTTCTCTCTGGACACTGTTTCTGACACTCATCAACAAATTATCTGAAAAATAATTTAGCTATTTTCCTAAGTCATCTGTATTAAGAAAGCCCACTCTGCTGCTCAGACATTACAGCATGGATTCCGTCTAGAAAAGCCATGGCTCTGTATTATCCACGAGAACCTCCTATAAAAACCTAAAGACAATTTCAACTAGTAAGAAGGGACCAATCTCCATCTTTTTTTCCTTCTGAAAAAAAAAAAAAAAAAAAGAGGCCATGAGGGAGGGGAAAGAAATTAAGAAATTTACATCTATTGAGTCATATGGGTACAAAACATAGGAGGGGTCACTCTTTGGAATTCTTCCTGGAACCCCATGCTGTGTTCATCACACCTTCCCTTTACATGGAGGGACACTGCAGTAGTCATGAATTAAAGACAACTCCATAAATTCACTGTCAAGTAACTGACAGAGCTGGGAACTAAACCTGGCATCATTGAGCAAAGCCCTTTCCACAAGAAGAAATCTAGGAAATGAACATGACCTCTTCATCCCCTCACAGTATCTACCCCACAAAAGGCTTTGTCTCAGATCCTAGATTTCTGTTTCCTATCTAATTATACTTGAATGCAATTGTATCCACAATTTAGAGACAAAATTGAAAACAGAAGATTTACCATTATGTGGTATAGAGTTTCATACACAATCCAAGTTTTCAATTAGATTTAATCTGCATTAATTAAGCTTTCTATTTTAACAAAGCTCTATATTAACACATTTGAATCAGAAAAAAAATTAAATCTTCCATGCCACTAATACAGTTCAGCAAGACAAATTCATCTCTGTTGTTGTACAGTGTGATCTATAGGTACTGTGAGGGGAAAAAAACAAAAGCAAAAAAAAATCACCTTTGAAGTACATGGTAGAATTATAAGACTGTCTATCTCATTACATAAAGGAACCTATCTCAGTTAATCCCTCCAGGTACATTTTTAACAGCCTTTATGTTTCAGTTTTCCATCTCATTGTATCTACCCACTTAAGTTATCCATGGGAAGTCAATTTACTCAATTACCTTTCGAGTTTCCAAATATTACATTGCCAAGAAGTTCACTCCTGATGGAAAGAGTCTTGGTCTCCCAAAAGTACCCCCTCTGGTTTCTGGCCCCCCATCAGTGAAGAGGGTCTCCCTATGGCTAAGAGAGAACCGAGCCACTGAATCAACATTTCTGTCATTTACTCAGAATTGATCTTGCCTGATCATAGCTAGAAGCTCCACAGACACTGGAAACATTCATTTCCAAAGTAGTAAATAAAGTTTCTATAGCCAATAGCATTCAAACAGCAGGTGACTGACTGTTTTGTGTGACGTACAGGAATGTTAAGACCCAGAACTCTGCCCCCTGGTTGTGTTTCATCAGCAAAGGTAACTTTAGACTGGACCTTGAACACCACCAGTCAGTTTTGCGTTATAGCCATCATTCTCCTTTAAACACTAAGCTAGAATAAAATGACTGTTATCTTGTCTGGACACTGTTTTGCATTCTATCTCTACCTCAATAACATTATCACCATCACTACCATATCATCATCATTTTCACCACCAGGAGCAACACCAGAATCAGCATTATCTTTACTACCAGCACTGGCACCAGCAGTGCCATCACCACCATCATCACTACCATCATAACCATCATCATCATTATCACTATCATTATCATCATCACCATCATTATCACCAACAGGAGCACCAATAGCAGCAGCATCGCTACCATCACCATCATCATCACCACCATCCCAATCAGTATAACTATCACCAACATCCTTTAAAAAACAAAACCAATGGACAAGAATCCTAGAAAATGATTAGTAGGTGTGGGAATGAAAGAAATGGGAAGAAGGTAAGGCAGGATAAGCAGAGTAATCAGAATGCATCACAAACTGCCATGGTGGCGCACACCTTTAATCCCAGCACTCAGGAGGCAAAGGCAGAAGATTCTCTGAGTTTGAGGCCAGCCTGGTCTCCAAAAGGTTCCAGGCCAACTAGTGCTACAATATGAGATCCTGTCTCATTAGAAAAATTTTTAAAAGAATGCATTATATACATGTATGAAATCAAGAAATAAATTTAATTAAGGTTCTACAAAGTTGTTTTTAAAAAGAAAGAAATATAACTTCAGCAAACTCCAAAAGCTTAAAGCTATCCAGCACACATTTTATGTCCTCAATTAACAATAAAGCCAGAAGTTGCCCATTAAGTTCTTTTTATTTAATCACTTCAGATGTTTTATTCTTCCGACTGGGGTCAAAGAGGAGGTCAAACTGAAATCAAGAACTACAAAGAAGCACAGAAAATGAAAACACAATATAGCTGTATGCTACAATCAAATCCAAATCCCTGAGAAGTGTAGTCTTCAGTGAGCTACCAGTGCTGTAAACACAGAACATTGAACCCAGATGCATGAAACATTGAGGAGCTATTAAAAATACCAACAAGAAGATTCAAAGGAAAATAAGATGGGAGAAATCGATGAATTCCAAATGAGGAAGAGCAGGCCTAATCAATAAAACTAAGAGCTGTGTCATTAAAAAGACCAATAAATTACATAACCACCTGGGGAGCCTGGACAGAAAAAGAAAAATGAAAATATTTTTTTCACATTAGAAATGAAAAAAGATATGCCATAAGTATTAAAATGTTTTATTAAGTAAAAGTTTATAAGGTTCATTGCCTAAAATGTATGTCTTAATGAGATCAATGATTTTACAAGATGTGAACTGATCCAAAGAAGAATTTCAAACTAATTAAGTAGCACTTGGTCACAGAAACTAGAATATGAACATTTCAATAACAAAAGACTCAGCATGCCTCCCCTGAACATATCAACTCAATTAATTTTCTTACTTCTCACATCAAATATTTTCTTTATAAAATATCCCTTCTCCACCCCCCCAAAAAAGAAAAGAAAACACAAAGAAATTAAGACTCCCTTAAATGAGTGTCTGAATATAGTGGGAATGCTTTAATTTGCCAGGTGGTGGTGGCATGCACCATTGATCCCAGCACTTGGAAGGCAGAGGCAGGAGGATCTCTGTGAGTTCAAGGTCAGCCTGGTCTACAGAGAGAGTTCCAAGACAGCCAAGGCTACACAGAGAAACCCTGTCTCAAAAGAAAGAAAAAAACTTTTCTTGTACTCTTTTACACATACATCTAACTTTGCATCTTACGGTTTTCAGGCTAATTCCATCAAAAACACTAATGAGAAAAGTCTTTCCCATATTTTAAGCCACTCTAGAACATAAAGCAACTTCCAAACATGAAGCCCAAGATAAACTCTCACCCAGTACCATCCTTGAGTGGGAAACATTGGAAACTTTGCCTCCAAGATTCAGAGCATGGCAAAGATGTCCATTCTTGTCACTGTTCTTCAATGCCATGGTCTTTGGGCATTTGAGCGAAATAAAAGATATTCACACTGAAGAGAAACATGTCACATGTTCCTTTTTCAGAGCGTGCAACCATAATATGTGGAAAATCATGGATTCCACCTAAAAAATGCCACACCAAAAAAAGCTGCATGACACAAAGTTTACATGTAAAATATAGTATTGCTTCTATACATTTGACTGCAAATTATGCAAAAAAGGAAATCAAGAGGAAAAATTCCATTTACAATATTACCTTAAAAAAGCAACAACTAGCCAAAGATGTAGCAACAAATTCAACCAAGAGAAAAGATAAATCTCTATTCTGAAAATTGCCATACATTGATTAAAAAAAAATTGAAAAAGACAAAACCAGATGAGAATACGCCTCATGCTCATGGAACAGAAAAAAAAAAAAAAAAAAAAAACATTGTTTAAACACATATACTACACAAACCAATCTATTATCAGCACAATTTCAAACTCACTGAAACAGAAAAACCCTCATGGGAACCCAGAAAACACCCAGAAGGGCCACAGGAATCTTCAAGAAAAACAATAAAACTAGAGACCTCATGTCAACTGACTTCAAAAATACAATGGAAAATTACAAAAACCAAAATAGTATGGTAATGATATAAAAACAGACACATAGACAGACAAATGAGGTAGGATAGGAACCCAAATGTAAACAGTCTTCCACAGCCAACTGATTCAACAAAGATTCTGGGAATACACAGGATGGGGCGGAGGAAGGATGGTAGGGACAATGTCTTTAATGTATTTTTGGAAAGCCAGACTTTTACACATAGACCTTATCTTATACAATTAAAAGTATTATCTCAATATGGGTTAAGAACAAAATGTCTAAAACTGTAAGAGCACTATAAGAAAACACAGCCTACCTACACTCCCATGATCTCTACAACATTATTCACAGGGGTCAAGATAAAGAACCAACCTTAGTGTCTGTCCTGGTTTGCCTTTTGCTGTTGGCCATAAACCTGACCAAAAGCAACTTGGGAAGGAACGAGTTTTTTTTGGCTTACAGATTACAGTTCCTCCTTGAGGGAAGTTAGGGCAGTGCAGAAACTTACACAGGACAAGACCTTCAATCAAAAACCATAGTTGGCTTGCTCTTAGGCTCACATTCAGCCATCTTTCTTATGCAGCCCAGGCTCACCTGCCCAGGGATGGTACTCCACAGTGGACTGAGCCCTCCTACATCAATTTGCAATCAAGAAAATGCCACACAAACATAGCAAAGGCCAACATAATGAAATCAGTTCTTTAAGAGTCTCTCTTCCCACATGTGTCATGTTGACAACCCAGATTAGCCATCACAGTGCCCATCTGTGGATGAGTGGATTAAAAAAATAAAAATAAAAACGGTTGCTGCTGTTTGGAATATAAATGGAATACTAGTAGATGAAATCCTGGTAAGCCTTGGGAATAAACAACATTCTATGACTGTCAACAGTGAATAAATACAGAAGACATGGTATCAAGTGAAATAAGCAAGGCACAGAGAGAAGAATGACACATGACCTCACTGTATGTAGAATACAAAAGTTTGATTTGGGAGCAGGAAAGATGGTTCAGCAGTTAAGAGTGCTTGCTGTCCTTGCAAAGGAAATTTTGATGCCAGAACCTGTGTTGGGCTGCTCACAACTTCCTGGAACTCCATCTAAGCAGAGGGTGTTGGATCCCCTGAGACTAACTACACTCACATGCACATACCCAAACACACAGATACACACATAAACATACCATTTTTAAAAATAAATAATGGCCGCCAGAGTCTGAGAGATTAACTTAAAAAGACTTGAATTAATCGCAATGCAAAAAAATCTGTATCTCACTAAACAATGAATTAAACATGCATCTGTCTACTGGGTTTAGACCAAAGTATTTAGAGAAATGCTTAATTCAAAGTCAGGGTTTTAAAATAATTGTATGGGGATGGAGAGATCAATAGGCATCTAAAAGCACTGGCAACTCTGAACCTAGGTTCAGTTCCAACACACACATGGCAGCTCATAACCATCTGTAACTTTAGGTCCAGGGGATCTGACAAACTCTTCTGGCCCACACAGGTACCTACCACACACATGGTACACAAAAATTCATATAGGTAAAACACCTATATAATATAATATTATATTATATTATATTATATTATAAAGCAAATAAATCTTTAAAAGACAATAATTATACTGACTATTGATATTTTAACCAATTTTTTACTAATTCTATTGAATTATGCAAAAAATTAAAACACAAGTCTCTGTAAGTTTATTGAGATGGCTTGAGAATGATTCAACAAGGGCTGGAGAGAAGGCTCAGCAGGTAAGAGCACTGGCTGCTGTTCCAGATGAACCAGCCTTGACTCCCAGTACTATATACACCACATGCAACTCACAAATATTTGTAACTCTATGTCCAGGATTCTGATGTCCTCTTCTGGCCTCTGTGAGCATTGGGGCATGATGCATGTTGTGCACAGACACACAAGCAGACAACACTCATACATATAAAATAAAAAATACAATTTAAAAGTCCAATTAATATCATTGTGTTAATAGATAACAGGGGAAAGATTAAAATAGTTCAAAAGAAATACTGAGGAGATTTGTGATACAATTTAACAACTATGGATGATTGCTTTTGGAATTTAGTAAATCAGAACTAAAATTAAATTTCTTTTATATCCTAACTATATGATACACAAATTAGAAATTATTACTAGGAATTATACTAAGCAGATAGAAGAATATGATAAGATCCTAAGAAAAGGGGTTGCCTTCTTTCTTCTCCCTGAATTTAATGGGGACATTTAATATATTTGTTTATCACTATAGTGAATTTGGGCCAATATTATAAAAACAAAAAAATGCTAGCTTAAACATTGGAATGAAGATAAAGGATTGTTGATATTTTAAAATTATAAAATCGTATAGCGAAACAAATCAGAGGCAGTTGTTTTAAAAATAAAATGTTTAGCATATGGCTTACAATCAGTAAATGTTATCTTTTTAGAAAACACTCCAAGTAGTTTTAAAAATCAGCTAAAACTCTATTTTGAAAACCAAAATAAAAAATTCAAAGAATACTTCACAACAATGTCTCTTTTATGAATACAGATATAAAAATCCTCAACACTCTACCCAACAAATTACATCCAATTATATAGAAAATGGATTACATCATAACCAACTAGCTATGCAAGCTGGGAAAGCGTTCAAACTCAACCTGAGGCTGACAAGATGGTTCAACAGGTAAAGGCACTTACTGCCAAACCTGACAACATAATCTTGATACCAAAATCCACATGGTAGAAGGAGACAACCAACTGCCATAACTTGTCCACTGACCTCCATATTTGTGTGCAGGTACCCAAATATACTCACATACATGTGTATGCACATGTACACACACATACACACGCACATGCACACATACATACACAAAAATAATACAATAATAAATATCACCCATGAAATCCCAACAATGTGTTAACCTGAACAATATTGGCATAATGACACTAGCAGTTGACATGCCAACATGTACAAGAAAATTCCTCTTGATGATCAATGGGTGCTGGGAGAAGGTGAATCAGGTTCTTCTGGTAGGAGGTCTCACACAGGTTATCTAAGCGAGTGGTGTGGTGGTTTGAAAAGTAATGGCCCCATAGGCTAATATATTTGAATACTTGGTCATCAGGAAGTGGCACTACTTTCAACAGATTAGAGGTATGGCCTTGATGAGTAGGTATGGTCTTGTTGAAGGAAGTGTGTCACTGAGGATGAGAGTAAGTTTTCAAAAGCCCAAGCCAGTCCCAGTAACACTGTCTTCCTGCTGCTTGTGGTTCCAGATATAGAACTCTCAGCAATTTCTCCAGTACCATATCTGACTGCCTGCTGCCATGCTCCCTGCCATCATGACAGTGAACTGAACCTCTGAACTGAAATCCAGCCCCAATTAAATGCTTTACTTTATAAGGGTTGCCATGATCATGGTGTCTCTTCACAGCAATAGAACACTGACTAAAACAAATGGTTAGCCCAGGATATATGTAAGAATAATTCAAGTAATCCACCACCTCAATATGAACTATGGATCATCTCAATAGATACAGAAAGAGAATGTGAAAACTATCAATACCCCTTCATAATAAAAGCACTTTGTTATAAGGAGGCAGAATCCAAGGTTTTCTACCTGACCAAGAACCCTCTCAGAAGAATCTTCAGCTGAGTTAAGAGCATCTACAAACTCCGTATTTAGGAAACTCCATGGTGAAAACACAAAGATTTCTCCCCAAAAATCAGGAACAAGACAGTAATCATGTGTTATGACTGCTAGTTCATGTTGTGGATGAAAGCTCCAGCCAAAGAAACTAGGCAAGAGAACAAAATAAAGGGAACCTAGATAGGATGGGAAGGAAACAGAATGGTTTGCATACAATATGATTTCATATAGAGAAATTGTAAACAAGTCAATATAACTAATAAATGATCTTTTAAGATTATTATATAAATTATTATATAAAATTGATTTTATTATATAAAGACCATGAATAACCATAAACAACATACCAAAAACAACTCCATTTACAATAAGCATAAAAAAGACTTCAGGGACAGGAGAGATAGCTCAACAGTTTAAGCACTGGGTTCAGTTCCCAGCACCCACATGCTACTAACAGCCATCCGTGTCTTCAGTCCCTAGAAATCCAGTGTCCTCTTCTGGACTCCACAGGCACCAAATAAATGTGCTGCAGAAACATACTTTAGTCAAAACATTCACACACATTAAATAAAAATAAACCCTTTAAAAAATAATTATAAATATTTTTTTTAAAAAATCAGGAAAAACTGATACTCTGAAAGCTATAAAAAGAAAAGATCTTTAACAAAGAAGACCTAAAAAGCTACACCATTGGTTGATATTGTCATACTAACAAGACAACCCAAAATTGATTCATAGATTAAACATAATCCCTACCAGAGTTCTCTGGTGACTTTTCTGCAAAAAGTCTCAGGCTAATCCTCATGCTCACACGCACATTCAAGTAAGAACCAAGCAATCTTGAAAGGAAGAATGAAGTTGGTTCTTCACCCTTCCACCTACCAAACTTACTGCAAAGCTGCAACAGTCAAGACATTATTGCCATGATGATCAATATATAAATGAAATGGAGTGAGGGGCTAAAAGTAAATCCTCACAATTATGGTTAACTGTTATCAATAGGGATGCTAACGTAGTTCACTAGAGTGGGGGAGCCACAAATGACATTGGAACAGCCGGTGTCCCTGAGCAAAGCATGATGTCAAATCCCTACTATCAACCCTCCACAAAATTTAATTTAAAATATATCCACAATGGGGCAGGAAGAAACACTTTCTTTATATTGCAATCACTGGTAAGTTTCACATGATCCTGTACACTTTCACCCACACTCCTACAAAACAACATCCTAGTTAATGTATTGGGTTACACAATTTAAATGGACATACAGAGTGGGGCTGGTTGGGAGGAGAAGGGGTTAACAGAAGTGAGGGGAGCCAAGAGAGGATAAAAGGAATGGGTGATTAAAATTCATTGTGTATGAAAACATATCAATTAATCCTATTACATATAATTAACATACACTAACAAAAACATTTAAAACATCAAAGAGCTAAATGTAAGAGCTAAGGCTACAAAACTCTTCTGAAGAAATCCTGAAAGTGAGTCTAAGTGCCACTGGCTCAGGCTGTGCTTTCTGAGCTATGACACCAAAAGCAAACACAATGAAAGGAAACTGGTCCTCCTCAAACTTGAAAATTCTGTGCTTCAGAGATGCTACCACAGAAACAAAAAGACAACCCACAGAGTGAGGGGGAAATGGCATATGTCTGGTTAGAGACTTCTATCCACAATAAAGACCAATTTCAAATCAATTATAAAAAGACAAATGACCCAATTAGAATTGAGCAAGTGATCCAAACAGACATCTCTCCAAAGACACACAAGTGGCCAATCAGAACATGAAAAGAACCTCAACATCATTTACCATCAGGCAAATGTGGTTCTAAAACACAACAGAGATCATGCTGTAGTCGCTCAGATGGCTACCATCAGAGAGGACAGTTTGGACAAGGATATGGAAAAGTTGTGACTGCCATACACTGCTGGTGGGAATTAAAAAGGGGGCAACCACTTTTTTGAAAGGTATTTTACTTTATATATGTGAATGTTTTATCTACACATACACACACACACACACACACACACACACACACACACACACACCACACCCATGTGTCTGCAATGCCCTAGGGAACCAGAAGAGGGCATTCACTCTCCTGGCACTGGAGTTCAGACAGTTGTGGGTCACTTTGTGGATCCTGAGAATCAAATCCTGGTCCTCTGGAAGTGCTCTTAGCTGCTCAGCCACAGTGTATGGGTTTCTCATGAAGTGAAACACAGTCTCCACCTAAGTCAGAGGTCCACTCTTAGATGTAAATCCAAGACAATGAAAACATGAATCTTGCATGAGAATGTTCATAGCAGCAGCATTCCAAGTAGCTGGTTCAAATGTCCCAATGAATAGATAAAATGAAAACTGCTAACTTCAAACAATGCACTAAAAAAAAAGTGAATTACTGACCCAAACTATCACATGAATGAACTTTAGAAATACTGTTTTAAGTGAATATATCCAATTAGGAACCATATGGAATATGACTTTGTTTTATGCAATGACCTAAATAGGCAAATCCATAGACAGAGAGTAGACATGGGGGTGGGAGAGCTTGAGGAGTGCAGAGTTTCTGGAAATAGTGTACCATCAATGCACAATTTTGTGAATATACTAAAAGCCACATCATGAAAATGAAAACTAAGAATGTAATGGTGGCCATTATGTCCCAATTATAGCAACCTAGCTAGTTAATCCTCATAAGTGACATCATTGGCATCACACAATTGGGAACCATAGAAGGAACATGGTGTCTGACTTGCCCATCAATGATCTACTCATCACATATCTGGACACCTTGCTCTTAGAAAAAAAAAGAGTCCTGAGTTCATGTTCCTGCTATTATACACCTGGTCAAATGGCCTATTGGGAGTTTGTGACTTCTCTGGGAGGGAGAGTCCGTTTTCTTTAAGGCCCCTGGTAGGTAGGCCATGCTTCTGTGGATGGCTCCACATTGATGTGCATATGGGCATACAAATTAGAATCAGTGAAGTACAAAGAGGGGAAAAAGGACACAAAGTTGGGAGGGTATTGGATAGATCTGGGGGGGAATTAGGAAGAGTGGAGGTAAATATGATCAAAATATAGTATATACATGTATAAAAATTCTTTTAAAATACCATATTAAAATGTCCATATTTTGCCCCTCTACACAGTTATTGTAATATATAATGACAACAACCTAGAAAAGTAATAGAAGATTCTTACTTGGTAAAGATTATATCCTTTGGGGAGACTGCTAGGATGGAAGTTCAGTCTTAAATATTCAGTATTATATAATTCTTCTCAGTTTTATCATATGTGGGGTCTCTCGGGTAGATTTTAATCTTTTTAAGGGTAGAAATCATGTCTTCTATGTTCCCCCTGGCCACTGCAATAGAAACTTGCCTCTCAACCCTTCCTTGTTTGCTTTGCATATACTAATCAAATATAGGAAGGGAAACCATTAACTCCCGAGGGGGTCTCTTGTCTACTCCTTCATATTTGTTTTGTTTAGTCAATGCCTGAAGTTTCCTATTACTGCGGAAAATGATGATGGACTCTGAGCTCTTTAGAGGTCTGCTACAGACTTAAGAGAAGAAAGACAGCATTGAATAACTCTGGGGCTGTACAAGTTATGATTATGATTATGATTATTTTGGTTTTTCAAGATTGGGTTTCTCTGTGTAGCTTTGGAATCTGTCCTGGAACTTGTTCTGTAGACCAGGCTGGCCTCGAACTCACAGAGATCTACCTGCCTCTGCATCCCGAGTGCTGAGATTAAAGGTGTATGCCGCCACCACCACCTGGCTTGTACAAGTTATTTTTTAAAGACCTTTCCTAAAAGAAAGGCATTTTACTCCAAAAGGAGTAACAAGCAGCTAAATTTCCTAAACATAAACAAGAAAGGAAAGATTTATCTATTGAAGAATGCCAACTCAACATGTACTGTCCTTTGTGGTTCTAGAGCAATTGTACTAACTAGACTCTTCCTGCATCATAAGGACAAGAAAACATCTCTCCAGACACACAATGGCTGACATCACAAAGCTTGAACACCAGGTCCTACTAGACCAACTCTGAACGCCCCCAGCCCCCCATGCTTCTTGACTATTGGAAAGCTCTTCTCTATTGACAATCAGCTGAAGACTTCGATCCAATCTTAGGCATTTGTGTGTCCCTGCTACCAAGAAGACTCTCATATTCCCACCCCATAAAGTCAGAGAGGGACAAGAAAGGACTCAGCCTTTCTGTTCTCAGAAAGCTAAGACAGGTTTGACACCCAAACTTCAGCACACAGTGCACCTTGGAATTACCCACATCTCTCACCGACATACAAGTCACCTTGTGTGGTCTTAGCTATTATTCATAATATTGACAATCTCATCCAAGGAATCATGAGTACATTGCAAATCTCTTGGGGTTGAGAACAATCACTAAAAACAGATCAACTGGTGGAACTAGAGAGATGGATCAGTTGTTCTTCCAAAGGACCCAAGTTCAGTTCCCAGCACCCATGTGAGGTGTTTCCAACTGCCTGCAACTACAGCTCCAGAAAACCCAATACCATCTTGTGGCCTCCACAGACACTGTAATCACTCACACAAACCCCACACTCAGATACACACATATACATAAAAATAAAAGTAGCCCAAGTGTCCCCTCAGGCCTAACTCCAAACACTTGGCTTGAGAAAGGCTTTGCCTAATAAGCATAGCTCTGACCCTTTATCAAGGAAGCTTCTTTTGAAGCAGATAGATACCATCACAGAAAATCCATAATTGGTCAAAACACAAGAACAATTGACTTTGGGGTGCCTGTTTCCACCTGAATATCTACAACATAATCCCTACACTGAAAGCTCAAGAAACATCATGGAAGAGGCAAGAGAAAGATAGTTGGAGCCAGAGGTCAAGGATGCTGCTGAAAGATGGCAGGATATAAAATCACAAAAATCAACACATACACCAACACACTGAGAAAGAGATTGTGGGCACACTCCCATTCACAATGGCCTCAAACAAAATAAAATATTGGGGAATAAATCTACCCAAGGAGATGAAAGACCTCTAAAATGAAAACTTTAAGCCTCTGAAAAAAGAAATAAAAAGACCAGAAAATGGAAAAATATCCCATGCTCATAGATTAATATTGGTGAATATATATAATATATAACTATATATATTTTATATATTCATATAATACATCAAGATGTTATATGAAATTACATATAATATATATATATATATATGATTGCTGATTCTATAAAGAATTCAAAAAATAGTCAAAAATGATGTTCTAAAAAAGCTGGGGTACACCTCTGTCATGTGGCAGGTACCTGAGCCTCAGGTGAGTCTGGGCGCTGCTCTGCACCTCCAACTTCCCCCATCAATCCCTGTTCGCTTCTGCCTGAACCCCCCCCAGGACAAAAGTGGACCTGCCCAGACCAGAAGGCCCACCCTGAGTCTGGACACACCTCACCCCTGTCCACATTCTGCCCTTTGTCCTGTGGCGGGCACCCGAGCCTCAGAGGTTGAGCCCTCTGCCTGCCACCGGAGAGAGGGAGAGAGGGAGAGACCCCACATGCACTCACTGGAAGAAGGGATGGGAAGAAGACAGAGTAAGAACACACTCAACAACAGAAAGTTCAATATGACACCACCAGAATCTAGGGACTCCACACCAGCAAGATCTGAAAAGCCCAACATAGAGGATGAAGAAGAGATGGACCTCAAAAATTATCTTAGGAAGATGATAGAGACCTTTAAATAGGAAACAAGAAAATCCCTTAAAGAAATAGAAGAAAAAACAAGCAAAAATTACATGAAATGGGGGGAAAGTCAAACCAAAAGATTCAAGAAGTAAACAAATCTCTTAAAGAATCTACAGAAACCCAAGAAAAAAGAACCAAACAAGTGAAGGAAGCATTCGAAACAGTTCAAGGCATGAAAGCTGAAATAGACACAATAAAGAAAACAGAATGAGGCCATGCTGGAAATAAAAAGGCTGGATAAACGATCAGGAACTAAAAATGTGAGTATAAGCAATAGAATTCAAGAGATGGAAGAGAGAATCTCAGTTGTTGAAAACTTGCTAGAGGAAATACAGACATCAACCAAAGAAAATCTCAAGTCCAACAAATCCCTAACACAAAATATCCAGGAAATGTGGAACACTGCAAAAAGGTCAAACCTAAGAATAATAGGTATAGAAGAAGGTGAAGAAATACAGCTCCGGCTGGAGAGATGGCTCAGGGGTTAAGAGCACCAACTGCTCTTCCAGAGGTTCTGAGTTCAATTCCCAGCAACCACATGGTGGCTCACAACCATCTGTAATGAGATCTGGTGCCCTCTTCTGGTGTGCAGATATACATGGAAGCAGAATGTCATATATATAATAAATAAATAAAATCTTTTTAAAAAAGAAAAAGAAATACAGCTCAAAGGTACAGAAAATATATTCAACAAAATCATAGAAGAAAACTTCCCCAACTTACAGAAGGATATGCCTGTGGAAGTACAAGAAGCTTACAGAACGCCAAACAGACTGGATCACAAAAAGAAGTCCCCTCGACACATAATAATCAAAAAACACCAAACCTACAGAATAAAGAGAAAATATTAAGAGCAGCAAAGGAAAAAGGCCAAGTAACATATAAAGGCAGACCTATTAGAATGACACCTGGCTTCTCAATGGAAACTTTGAAAGCCAGAAAGTCCTGAATAGATATCTTATAAACACTAAGGGAGCATGGATGCCAACCCAGACTACTGTACCCAGCAAAGCTTTCAATCACTATAGATGGAGAAAACAAGATATTCCATGACAAAACCAGACTTAAACAATACATATCCACAAATCCAGCACTACAGAAAGTTCTGGAAGGAAAACTCCAACGCAAAGAAGATAACTACACTCACAAAAACATAGGTAATGGATAATCCAATTTAACCAAACATGCAAAGAAACAGGAGGGCGAAATCCACACACAATGACACCACCACCAATAAATCTAAAACAAACAAGAACCAACAATCAATGGACATTAATATCCCTCAATGTCAATGGCCTTAACCTGCCCATAAAAAGATACAGGCTAACAGAATGGAAACAAAAACAGAATCCATCCTTCTGTTGTATACAAGAAACACACTTCAACTTCAAAGACAGGTGTTACCTCAGAGTAAAGGGTTGGGAAAAGATTTTCCAATCAAATGGGTCCAAGAAACAAGCTGGTGTAGCAATCCTAACATCGAAAAAAATTAGATTTCAAATTAAAATCAATCAAAAGAGATGAAGAAGGGCATTTCATACTTATCACAGGAAAAGTCCATCAAGATGAAGTCTCAATCCTGAATATCTATGCCCCAAATACAAAGGCACACACATTTGTAAAAGAAACATTACTAAAGCTCAAACCACACATAAATCCACACACACTTATAGTAGGAGACTTCAACATCCCATTTTCACCACTAGGCAGGACCACCAGACAGAAAGTTAACAAAGAAACAAAGGATCTAACAGAAGTTATGACCCAACTGGGTTTAACAGGTATCTATAGAACATTCCATCCAAACACAAAAGAATATACCTTCTTCTCTGCACCAAATGGAACCTTCTCTAAAATTGACCACATAGTTGGCAACAAAGCAAACCTCCACAGATACAAAAGAATTGAAATAACCCCCTGTATCTTATTAGATCACTATGCTTTAAAGTTAGAATTCAACAGCAATACAAATTGCAGAAAACCCACAAACTTGTGGAAATTGAGTAACACCCAATTGCACCATTCCTGGGTTGAGGAAGAAATAAAAAAAAAGAAATTAAAAACTTCCTAGAATTTAATGAGAATGTAGACACAACACACCCAAACTTATGGGACACTCTGAAAGCAGTGCTAAGATGAATGTTCATAGCACTAAGTACCCACATGAAGAAACTGGAGAAAAGTCACATTAGAGACTTGACAAAAAAAACTGAAAGCTTTAGAGCAAAAAGAAGCAAACACACCAAGGAGGAGTAGACGCCAGGAAATAATCAACCTGAGAGACGAAATCAACAAAGAAGAAACTAGGAAAACAGTACAAAGAATCAATGAAACAAAGAGTTGGTTCTTTGAGAAGATCAACAAGATAGACAAACCTCTATCCAAACTAACCAAAAGGTAGAAAGAGAGCATGCTAATTAACAAAATCAGAAACAAATAGGGGGATATAACAATGGACACTGAGTAAATCCAGAGAATCATCAGGTCATACTTTGAAAACCACAAAATTCGAAAATCTAAAGGAAATGGACAATTTTCTGGATAGATATCACTTATCAAAATTAAACCAAGAACAGATAAGCAGTTTAAATTGACACATAACCCCTAATGAAATAGAAGCAGTAATCAAAAGCCTCTCAACCAAAAAAAGCCCAGGGCCACATGGCTTCACTGCAGAATTCTCCCAGAAATTCAAACAAGAGCTAATATCAGTGCTCCTCAAATTGTTCCACACAATAGAAGCAGAAGGGACATTGCCTGTAGGGAGCCATCCCTGCATTCTCCATTACAATGATGGCGCCTGCAGGCACTGAATGTAAACAAGATTATTGCGCAAGTGATGGGTAATTTTCCATTCCTTGATCTCTGCCTATTCCGTGGCATATATGGCCTGATGAGCTGCAGCCAATCATAGGGTGACACGTCCCAGGCGGCGGCTGCCAGCCTTTATTAGGGGACGGGATTCTTGGCTCAGGGTCTCCGCTCTGGTAAGCTTATGCTCTCCTCTCAAGACGCATTAAAGCTTTCCTGCAGAAGGATCCGAATGTCCTGTGTGGTTCTTGCTGGCGAGGCTATTGCGTGGGACATCTGGTGCCGAAACCCGGGAGAAGAGAAACAGCGACAAATAAGAAAAAAGGACCTCCCGGGATGTCTAATGACAAGGGAGTGAGTAATTTGTTAGATGATTCTGTAAATAAGTTTAAAGCTTTAAATCTTGATAGCTCTGATGACTCTAAAAGCTCAAGAGATAAAGTTTTAGAGGAAACAGCTCAGCTAGGTGAAAAAGAAACAAAAAAGGAGGGAGAGAAAATAGGGGATAACCGGTCACACCCTGGTAAATTTAAGAGACCTGTTAATCCAGCGGGTGTACTTCCATCAACACCCCCATTATTTGGTACCGACTCCTTTTTACCATTAGAGGAGCGGAGAAAATTACAGATGGCTTTCCCAGTCTTTGATAGGGGAAAAGGCCGTGCATGTTATTCAACACTGCTTGGAGACCTGGGATGCCTGGGGAAAGCCTCATATCCTAAAGTTGTTCAAGTAATTTATGTATGCTTGTTTTAAAATGTTCTATTTCCTGGTATGGCCATTTTGTAGCTGGTCACATGACTGACGGTAGCCATTTTGCTAAAGTTAAAAAAAAGGATACTTAAACCACCATCTTGACTAAAGGTGACCGCATGGAAATTAGAGGTACCATCTTAGAAACAAGTTTTTCAGTTAAGATTTAAAATGTTAAAGACCTTAAGGGAATTTAAATTTCTTTTTAAAACCAGTTTTCAAGTGTTTGTTTTTATTAATGTTTGTACTTAAAGAGCTTCAATTTAGAATTTTTAAGCAAAGCCTGACAATGTAAAGTTCTTGTTTTGTAAAAGATGCTAATCTATTATGTTGGTAGCACACACCTTTAAGCTCAGGGCGTTGGTGGTGCACACCTTTCATTCCAGCACTCAGGTGGCAGAGGCAGGTGGATCTTTATGAGTTCAAGGTCTGCCTGGTCCAGCAGATCAAATTCCAGGACAGGCTCCAAAGTCACAAAAAAACCCTGCCTCAGAAAGAAGTTAAGCTACTGTTTAAGAAATATAATGTAACTCTATATAATTTTAAGTTCAGCTATATTACAGAAATAAGACTTTACCTAGCCACCTGTGTGCTTCTTAAAAACAGATAGTGGGCTGGCTTATACCTCAAAAGTTCCGACACTTCTACAGACAGATGGAGGTTACCCATCTGACTGGCCTACCTTATAACCCTCAAGGACAAGACATTGTGGAACGTGCCCATCGCACACTTAAGTCTTATTTAATCAAACAAAAGGAGGGAATGGGAGCATCCTTACCCTCGGTGCCAAGAGTTGCAATATCCATGGCACTCTTTACCCTTAATTTTCTAAACATTGACGCTCAGGGCCATACTGCGGCCAAGCGCCACACCTCAGAACCTGAAAGGCCAAAGGAAATGGTAAAAGATATCTTAACTGGTCTTTGGAGAGGCCCGGATCCTATTCTCATAAGATCCAGGGGAGCTATATGTGTTTTTCCACAGGATGAAGAGAATCCCCTGTGGATCCCGGAAAGACTCACAGGAAGAGCCCCTTCGGACCCTCAAAAGTTGAAACTCCACCCTCTCCCCGGGAGTTGAGAGCCACTATTATCCAGATTAACTCCTGTCCTTGACAGAGAGATTGTCATCATAGATCGCTTAATGGGTGGGGATGGGATTGTTTGGTGCAGCCGTTTGCTGCGGATTGGTGTTACTTCTCTGGCTGGTCTGTAGGCTCAGGGCTCAAACTAAGAGAGACAAGGTGGTTATCACCCAAGCGCTTGTAGCTTTGGAACAAGGGGCTTCCACTGATATTTGGCTAACTATGCTTAAGCAATAGCCGCCGGCCAGACAGCTCTTGCACACCCGGAGCCTAGGCTCATTGCACAGGGTAGAGTGTCTGGTTTGAGCAGCCCATGAGGGATGTTGAGCAAGGCATCACACAGAGAGTTGCCCAGTATGCAGGCTTCTCTGGGAGGCATGTTGTCCTGCATAAGGGTTGCCTGCCCTAGTCTCCCTTTCCCAGAAAAACGGCAGAGGACAGGTCGAGAGCGCTTAGGGTCAAGCTAACAGCCTGATGGCGACTCTTGTACACAGTCTTAATGTTTGATTGGGAAGGTACAACCTCTGCCTCTATCCCTCAACATATGGGTGACCTATTTGCTTGTAAAAATATAAAGCCTTATCATTAATTAATAAAAAAAGGGGGAGATGTAGGGAGCCGTCCCTGCATTCTCCATTACAATGATGGCGCCTGCAGGCACTGAATGTAAACAAGATTATTGCGCAGGCGCTGGGTAATTTTCCATTCCTTGATCTCTGCCTATTCCGTGGCGTATATGGCCTGATGAGCTGCAGCCAATCATAGGGTGACACGTCCCAGGCGGCGGCTGCCAGCCTTTATTAGGGGACGGGATTCTTGGCTCGGGGTCTCCGCTCTGGTAAGCTTATGCTCTCCTCTCAAGACGCATTAAAGCTTTCCTGCAGAAGGATCCGAATGTCCTGTGTGGTTCTTGCTGGCGAGGCTATTGCGCGGACAATTGCCAAACTCTTTTTATGAGGCTACAATCACTTTGATACCCAAGCCACACAAAGGTAAAACTAAAAAAGAGAACTACAAACCAATATCCCTCATAACCATTGATGAAAAAATTACTCAACAAAATATTGGCGAATCAAATCCAAGAACACATCAGAAAAATCATCCACCATGATCAAGTAGGCTTTATCCCAGGAATGCAAGGATGATTCAACATATGAAAATCCACCAATGGAATCCACCATATAAACAAACTGAAAAAGAAAAACCACATGACCATCTCACTAGATGCTGAAAAAGCCTTTGACAAAATTCAACATCCCTTCATGATAAAGATCTTGGAGAGAACAGGAATAACAGGCACATATCTAAACATGATAAAAGCAATATACACCAAACCAATAGCCAACATCAAACTAAATGGAGAGAAACTCAAAGCTATTCCTCTAAAATCAGGAACAAGACAAGGCTGTCCACTCTCTCCATATCTCTTCAATGTTCTACTTGAAGTTCTAGCTAGAGCAATAAGACAAGAAAAGAGATCAAAGGGATACAAATTGGACGTGAAGAAGTCAAACTCTCACTATTTGCAGATGATATGATAGTCTACATAAGTGACCCAAAAAACTCTACCAGGGAACTCCTACAGCTGATAAACACCTTCAGAAAAGTAGCAGGATACAAAATTAACTCAAAAAAATCAGTAGCCCTACTATATACAGATGATAAATGCAATGAGAAAGAAATCAGAGAAACATCACCCTTCACAATATCCACAAGCAACATAAAATATCTTGGGGTAACACTAACCAAAAAAGTGAAAGACCTGTACAGTAAGAGCTTTGAGTCTTTAAAGAAAGAAATTAAAGAAGATACCAGAAAATGGAAAGATCGCCCATGCTCTTGGATAGGGAGAATCAACATAATAAAAACGGCAATCCTGACAAAAGCAAACTACAGATTCAATGCAATCCCCATCAAAATCCCAACAAAGTTCTTCACAGACCTTGAAAGAACAATACTCAACTTTATATAGAAAAACAAAAAACCCAGAATAGCCAAATAAACTCTATACAATAAAGGATCTTCTGGAGGCATCACCATCCCTGACTTCAAGCTCTATTATAGAACCATAGTTCTGAAAACAGCTTGGTATTGGCACAAAAATAGACACATAGACCAATGGAATTGAATTGAAAACCCAGATATTAACCCACACACCTATGAACACCTTATTTTTAACAAAGATGCTAAATTTATACAATGGAAGAAAGACAGCATCTTCAACAAATGGTGCTGGCACAACTGGGTTCGGACATGCAGAAGATTGCAGATAGATCCATACCTGTCATCATGCACAAAACTTAAGTGCAAATGGATCAAAGATCGAAACATAAATCCAGCCACACAGAATCTTCTAGAAGAGAAAGTGGGAGATACCCTTGAATGAATTGGCACAGGAGACAGCTTCCTGAACATGATACCAGTAGCACAGACATTGAGATCTGCAATTAATAAATAGGACCTCCTGAAACTGAGAAGCTTCTGTAAGGCAGAGGGCACAGTCAGTAAGACAAAAACGACAGCCCACAGAATGGGAAAATACCTTCACCAACCCCATATCTGACAGAGGGCTGATTTCCAAAATATACAATGAACTCGAGAAGCTAGTCACCAAAACACCAAACAATGAAATTTAAAAGTGGGGTGCAGAACTAAATAGAGAATTCTCAACAGAGGAATCTAAAAAGGCTGAAAGACACTTAAGAAAGTGCTCAAAATCCTTGGCCATCAGAGAAACACAACTCAAAACAATTCTGAGATACCACTTCACACCAGCCAGAATGGCTAAAATCAAAAACACCAATGACAATCTATGCTGGAGAGGATGTGGAGAAAAAGGAACACTCCTCCATTGCTGGTGCAAGTGCAAACTTTGTAAGAACACTCTGGAAATCAGTATGGCGGTTGCTCAGAAAAATGGGAATCAGTCTACCTCAAGATCCAGCAATTCCTCTCCTGGGCATATACCCAATAATGCATGTTCATACAACAAGGACATATGTTCAACCATGTTCATGGCAGCATTGTTTGTAATAGCCAGAACCTGGAAGCAACCTAGATGCCCCTCAACTGAAGAATGGATAGAGAAAATGTGGTACATTTATACAATGGAGTACTACTCAGCAGAAAAAAGTAAAGGAATCTTGAAATTCACAGGCAAATGGATGGAATTAGAAGAAACCATCCTGAGTGAGGTAACCCAGTCACAAAAAGACAAACATGGTATGTACTCACTCATATATGAATTTTAGACATAGAGCAAAGGATTACCAGCCTACAATCCTCTTCACCAAAGAAACTACGAAACAAGAAGGACTCTAAGGGAAAAATGCATGGACCCCAGGAATGGGAAGGGGCAGGAACTCCAGAGCTAATTGGAAGCATGAGGGTAGGAGAGAGGGAGCTGCCAGAATGAGAGGAGGAGAAGAGGAGAAGAGAGGAGGAAATGGAGGAGCAGAAATATTGAGTTTGGGGACGAATAGAGGAGAGCAGGATGAGAGATACCATATTAGAGGGAGCCATTATAGGTCCGAGGAGAGATCTGGCACTAGGGAGATTCCCAGAGACCTACAAGGATGACACGAACTGACAATCTAGGCAATGGTGGGGAGGATAACCTAAATGCCCTTCCCCTATAAGGAGACTGATGACCACTTTTTATGCCATCCTAGAGCCCTCATCCAGTGGCTGATGGAAGCAGAGGCAGACACCCACAGATATACACTGAACTGAACTCTGGAACTTAGTTGCAGAGAGGGAGGAATGAAGATCAAAGGGCTCGGTACAAGGCTGGTGAAACCCACAGAAACAGCTGGCCTGTACAAAGGGGAGCAATGGACTCCAGAATGTTGTCTGGAAGGCCAGTACAGGACTGATCCAGACCCCTGAGCATGGATGTCAATAAGGAGGTCTCTGCACTCTAGGAGGCCCCTGGTAGTGGATTAGTATTTTTTCCTGGTGTAAGAAGGGACTTTGAGAGCCCATCCCACATGAAGGGATGCACTCTTGGCCTGGACACATGGGGGAGGGCCTAGGCCTGGCCCGGAATGATGTGGTGGACTTTGGGGAGCCCCCATCGAGGGCCCTACCCCACCTGTAGAGTGGAGGATGGGTGAAGTGGGGAGGAGGTAAGGGGAGAGGGAAGGGTGGGGGGAGGTGAGGGAGAGGGAGAAGGGATTGACGTGTGAAGCAAGCTTGTTCCTAATTTGAACTAATTTAAAAAAAAAAAAAAACTGGGATACAGGGGTAGGTCTAGGCCCTATCCCAAAGGATATGATAGACTCTGATGACCCTCTATTGAAGGCCTCACCCTCCCTGGGGAGCAGAAAGGATATGTGATAGGGTATTAGTTGGGGGGGGGAGGTAGGGGAAGAGGGGTGGGAGTGGGAACTGGGATTGACATGTAAAACAATCTTGTTTCTAATTCAAAATTAAAACAGAAAAAAACTGGGCTACAGATCCAGAAAGACAAACATGGTATGTATTCACTCATAAGTGGATATTAGATGTAAAGCAAAGGAGAACCAGGCTACAATCCACAACCCCAGAGAAGCTAGGTAAAAAAGAAGGGCCCTAAGAGGGACACACATGGAAGGCCCCAGAAAGGGAAAGTAGTTAAGATCTCCTGGGTAAACTGGTAGAGGGTAGAAGGGAGGGCATGGGGGATGGGAATATGAGAGATCAAGAACACAGAGCTAGGAGAGGGACAGATCGCGAGAGCAAGGAAAGAGATATCTTGATAGAGGGAGCCATTATGGAGTTAGGGATAAATGTGGTGCGAGAGAAATTCTCAGGAATCCACAAGGATGACACCTGCTAAGACTCCCAGCAATAGTGGAGAGGCTATCAGAACAGGCCTTTGCCTTTAATCAGATTAGTGACTAGCCTAATTGTCATCATAGAACCTACATCCAGAAACTGATAGAAGCAGATGCAGTGACCCACAGCCAAGCACTGAGCTGAGCTCCTGGAGTCCAGTTGAAGAGAGGGAGGTGGGATCATATGAACAAGGGGATAAAGATCATGATGGGGAAAACCACAGAGACAGCTGACCGGAGCTAGTGGGAGCTCATGGACTGCAGACTGAAAGCTGGGGAACTTGCATGGGACCAAACTAGACCCTCTGACTGTGGGTGACAGTTATATGACCTGATCTGTTTGGGGGAGGCTGGCAGGGGCACCAGGACTTAACCCAAGGGCATGAACTGGCTTTCTGGAGCCCTCTCCTATGGTGTGATACCTTGCTCAGCCTTGATACAGGGAGGTCCTGCCTCAACTTGGTATACCAATCTTTAACTCCCCAAGAAAGACCTTACCGCCTCTGAGGAGTGGATGGGAGAGTGGAAAGGATGGGAGGTAGAGTGTAGGAGAAGGGGAGGGAGGAGGAACTGAAGCTGGTATGTAAAATGAACTCCCATATTTTTGGTTGTGAGCCTATCCTTTAACGGCTGAGCCATCTCTCCAGCCCTGGTATGTAAAACGAAAAATAATTTTTTAATAAAAAAAACTGGGCTGTGGATCTAAACAGAGAATTCTCAAAAGAAGAATTGAAAGTGCTGAAAGTAGGGGAAATGGTTTTCTCTAAGTATGAGCCCCTAATTGGTTGTCTAATACAAGTACATACAAGTAACACTAAATGGACTGAGCAGGTTGTGTTTATTTATTTAGGTGTGTGTGTGCAGGCATGTGTGCATGCGTGTACGCATGTGTACATTCTTTCAAAGCCCTGACATGACATTATGAGACAAGAAGCCTTCAAACATGTGGTTGAGTTCATTTACTGTTGGCCATCTACTGTGGACATGCATCCTGGCCTTAAGAGTAGTGTGTTTCCCCAGTGAGATGTCCTTAGAGAAAATCAATTTCTATTCACAAGTGAATGCAATTATCAATTGGAGACAGTTTCTAGGTTAGGAATGGGGGCACTTGTCTACTTCTCCCTTCAGCTCTGGGGCCCCATAAGGTGCAGAACCATGCAGGCCCAGTGCATGCTGCCTCAGTCTCTGTGAGTTCAAACATTCATCAATCTGGTTGATTTAGAGGGCCTTGGTGTTCTCCATCACCTCTGGCTCTTACACTGCCTCTCTCACAGGGTTCCCTTAGCCATGGGTGGAGGGATTTGATGGAGACAATCCATTGAGGGCAGCATGAGTGTTCTTAAACTTAAAACTCATACCTCCAGACACTTGCACCTAAGGTCTCTTAATGACATGGCATTAAGTTTTTGCAGTGGTCAGTCTTCTTACCTCTGTATTATACCTCATGAACTACTCCAAATGCTTATTCCCATCCCAAAGGGATTCTGTTGTGCCTGAATCTTTACCTATGAGCCTGATCTTTTTTAAATTCCAAGAACTTCCTTCCTGTTCAGTCTGTCAAACAGTACCTCAATTTTTAAAATTTATTTACTTATGTGGGGAGGGAGAGTCTGTGCATGCCACAGCACTCATGTGGAAGTCAGGTAACAGCTCGTGGGGAGTTGGTTCTCCCCTTCCACCATGGGTCCAGGGATCAAACTGAAGTTGTCAGGTCTGACAGCATGTGCACACTGAGCCATCTCACCCCCACATTTACTCTTTTTCTATATATAACCATCATGTTCTCTGGAACCCTCCTTGGCTACTACAACCTACGCTGCCTACCTTGACTCCGTCAAGACAAGCTTCTAGCTCTGCATCTACAGAGCACCTTTGAACTCATTTGTCCATGCTCCTACCAGCATCTCTGAGCCAAAGAGTAAACATGTGGACATAGTCAAACCCCAACATCCCAATGTCAAGTACAGTTTCCAAGGAAACATCAATAAAGGCTCTACAGGACATTGTTAAACAAGCTGATTAACATGTTTGATGACCTGAATACACTAGGTAGGCTGTGGTTCTGTACAAATGAAGTAAACTAGAAGAGAGACAGGACAGACTCATGAGTGGTCTTTGAAGAATAAGTACACAATCATTTTGCCCAAAATAAATTCTTAATGGGAAGTAAATTCTACCATTATTATGTTCAGCAGAAACTAAACCTCCGGTGGCTGCTTCCACGTGGTCGCCATCTCTAGAGCCCAAGGCATCTTAAATACTCCTTTCCTTCCAAATAGATTTTTTAAAGTGTAGAGAGCTTCCTTCACCAGCCATGGTGGCACACACCTATATTTTCAGAACAGACGGCAGAGGCGGGAAGAACACTGAAAGTTCAAGGGTAATTCAATCTATACAGCAAGTTTCAAATCAGCATAGGGTATATAATGAGACTCTCTCAAAAAAAATCCCAATTAGTTCATTAAAATAAAAAAGTGTTTCCTACCTGTGTTCCAGCTCCCGGATGGACAGGATCACCCCTGAGGTGGACGGCTTCTGCTGCACTGTGGCCAAAAAGGTGAATTCACTCTTATTCCGGAACAACTGGATCAGCTTCTCACTCACATGAGGGGCCGAGTGGATCTCTCTCTGCATATCTAAGGGTCACAAAGGAGGCACAGGAGAAGCAGGGTGTGAGTGAAGAGGAGAGATACAGAAAACAGGAGCATGGGAGAGAAAAGAAAAAGGGTCAAGTTGCAAGTGAAACACTTAAGAGCCCAGATTGCTTTTTTTCTCTTCTGTCAATAGCTTTCATTTTTCTAGCACCATTCATCACCCCATACAGCTACATTCATTCACCAAAAAAACCCTGAAAATGCTATCTCTGTCATCATGCCCTCTTGTCACTTTGACAAGTCACAGTAGGCTGGACAGTGGTTCTCTGCCATAAATTTTGATGGGATAATGAGCAATTCGGCCTTCTGAAAAGATCGATCAAGTCATTATAAAGAAGTTGGAAGTTGTCGGGTAAGGGGGTCCTGGGAGTCAGAGGACCCCAGACCTGGCAGGATCCAAGGGTAGCTAATAACCCTTAAATTCTATGTTCCTCATGGATTCAGCTTCCTTCTCTCAACATGCATCTATCCTTGTCTTGTACCTACAGAGATATAGCATTATCCATGCCAGACAACTCCACCTTTGCTTAAAGAATAAAGACAATACATACTACTGATATGTAACTGTGCTTGGAATAACTGTGAACATGCAAAGAATTACATTCCCTATGAAATATTCACTAAGGTTGAGACCCACTCTGCAGGGCCTTGAGGTTCATGAACACTGTTAGTCCTGCTTTTGTCTAGGAGTTTCTGTCTCCAACAAGAGCACACTGAGACAGGGGCACCCTCATTACAACACACTAAGTATTAGCTCATTAATTCACACTCATCTCCCAGCATCAGAGCTGGTCACCAAAGGGCCAAAGCTGGGGAAGACGTTGCAGAGGAGGCACGTAAGTGTCAAAAGCTGTTTGGCAAATCATCACCTTGTATAATTTTGGCTTCTTAACTGAAAATCCATGGGAGGCCTGCCATCTTCTGAATAGAAATGGAGGAAGAATGGGTAGGGGTGCAGAGGGGAGATGAGTGGGGAGGAACTGGGAGGAGAGGAAGGAGGGAAACTGCAGTCAGGATGTAAAATAAATAAATAAATAAATAAATAAATAAATAAATAAATAAATGTTGTTTAGCTCTTATAATCTTTAGCCAGAGGACCAGGATGCCTGCTACTAAATAGTGTTTTCTAGACATGATAGGGAAGTTACACCCATAAAAATCTCAATAGTATAACTGCCCAAACAAGACCTGCATAATGACAATACCAGTTTGACACACCAGTGTGGCAGTGTGGTTGGGGACGTTTCATGAGGCCCCACTCCTATATGAAGAGTTATAGGCACCCAGTGGCTCTGAGAAAGGAAGAATCAGTGTTCTGCAGGGATGAGCTCCTGATACATTATCCAGTCCCACGAGATCAATTCTAAACACATGAACATTGAGCAACACTAAATGGACTCATTAGATACACACACACACACACACACACACACACACACACCTGCATGTATGTGTGTGTATGTGTATGTGTGTGTGTGTGTAACAACAATAATTAAAGAAGTAGTAGTCAAGAATTTGAGATGGTATCATGAATTTGCGGAAGTATGTAAGCAACATGGGAAATTATAAATACAGTACTCCTGTATGAAATTCTCAAACAAAAAAGAATTTTAGATTTAAAAAAATATGAAAAAAGAGGCCATGAATTTGGGGTATATGGGAAGGTTTAGAGAGAGGAAAGAGACTGGGAAATGATGCAAATATATTATAATAAAAAATAAGAAATGGTTTTCAAGGTATATTTGGTGATATCTTCTTGTACCCTGCCCAACTCTTTGGACCATGTGATAATTATTTGGTTATTTCTCCAAGTAAGAGGGACCAGTAGAGATCATGAAACTTCTACATCTGTATAAGCCACATTACAAACTTCTAATATGACCATGATGTATCTTAAAAACTAAATAGTGATATCTAAAAAGAAAAGCTCTGGAATGACTCGAGCTCATTCTTTTCCTGTGCATGGAGGGAATGGGCAAGGTGAACTCTCACAGAATTCCAGCTTATCTTGTGATGCCCCCAGTCTCTGTTGCACAAAAGGAAAAACAGCACAGTCTCCCCAGCTGAAGATGTCTGGGCTATGAATGGTGGAAAACAAGGAGTCCTGTCACAGAGAAGCAGCCCAGCAGCAAAAAACCCACATGCCTGTCACTCATCCCTCAACCCAGTGAAAACCCTTCACTATTTTATCACTGAGCGCCATACTGTTGTTACCTTGTCACAGGCTGAGACAAGGGAAAGCCCCACTTGAAGACTGCTTCTGTAATCTACAGATTCAAAGCAATCCCCATCAAAATCCCAGTACAATTCTTCACAGACCTTCAAAGAACAATTCTCAACTTTATATAGAAAAACAAATGTTATGATAAATCTTCCCGCCAAAAGCCTCCGAGCCCCACCATCACATGTGAGCTTTATGCCAGCCGCCTGCCCGAGTTAGGCCCAAATGAATACACAGAAATTTTTATTAGGTTCAAAGCTGCTTGGCCAATGACTAGGATTCCTCATCTGTTAGCTCAGTCTTAATTATCATAAATCTATGTATTTTATAAGAACTTATCTTACTGGACGCCTTATTGGCATCCCTCCTTGCCAGTGGGTCACATCCTGCTGCTGGAGCCAGAGCAGAGGGAAAAGAGGGATGCTTCCTGTTTCTCCTTCTTTAAAGATGAGTCTCCTTGCTATGTCACTTCCTGCCTGGATCACCACTTCTCTACTACATTTCCAAGAATCCTCTTTGACTCCTAGTCCCATCTAACTTGCTGTCTCATTGGCCAAACAGTATTTTATTTAACAATCAATAAGATAAACACACACAGCACATTGCCCATCAAACAAAAGACCCAGGATAGCCAAAACAACCATGTACAATAAAGGAACTTCTGGAGGTATCACCATCCCTGACTTCAAGCTCTATAATAGAGCTATAGTCCTGAAAACAGCTTGGTATTGGCACAAAAATAGACAAGTAGACCAATGGAATCCAATTGAAAACCCTGATATTAACCTACATACCTATGAACATCTGATTTTTGACAAAGAAGCTAAAATTATACAATGAAAAAAAGACAGCATCTTCAACAAATGGTGCTAGCATAACTGGATGCTGGCATGTAGAAGACTGAAGATAGATCCATATCTATGGCCATGCACAAAACTTAAGTCCAAATGGATCAAAGACCTCAACATAAATCCAGCCACACTGAACCTCTTAGAAGAGAAAGTAGGTGGTACCCTCAAACAAATTGGTAGAAGAGACCACTTCCTGAACATAACACCAGTAGCACAGACAATGAGATTGACAATTAATAAATGGGACCTCCTAAAACTGAGAAGCTTTTGTAGGGCGAAAAACACAGTCAACAAAACAAAATGACAGCCCACAGAATGGGAAAAGATATTCACCAACCCCACATCTGACAGAGGGCTGATTTCCAAAATATACAATGAACTCAAGAAGCTAGTCACCAAAACACCAACTAATCCAACTAAAAAGTTGGGTACAGAGCTAAATAGAGACTTCTCATGGAGGAATCTAAAATACATCCTTAACCATCAGGGAAATGCAAATCAAAACAACTCTGAGATACCATCCTACTCCTGTCAGAATGGCTAAAATCAAAAACACCAATGATAGCTTATGCTGGAGAGGATGTGGAGAAAGGAGATCACTCCTCCACTGCTGGTGAGAGTGCCAACTCACCAGCCACTTTGGAAATCAGTATGGCAGCTTCTCGGGAAAATGGGAATGAGTCTACCACAAGATCCAGCAATTCCACTCTTAGGCATATACCCTAAAGATACACATTCATACAACAAGGACATCTGGTCAACCATATTCATAGCAGCATAATTTGTAATAGCCAGAACCTGGAAGCAATGTAGAACTGAATCCTCAACTGAATGGATGGAGAAAATGTGGTACATTTACACAAGTACTACTCAGTGGGGAAAAAAATGGAATCTTGAAATTTGCAGGCAACTGGATGGAACTAGTAAAAACCATCCTGAGTGAGGTATCCCAGTCACAAAAAAGACAAAAAATGGTATGCACTCACTCATATATGGATTTTAGACCTAGAGCAGAGGAGTACGAGCCTACAATCCACACTGCCAGAGAAGCTAGGAAACAAGGAGGACCCTAAGGGAGACATGCATGGTCCCCCAGAGAAGGGGAAAGGGACAAGATCTCCTAAGCCAATTGGGAGCATGGGGGAGGGGAGAGGGAGCCAGAAGAAAGAGAAGGGGAGAACAGGAGGGGAGAGGAGGACATGAGAGAGCAAGAAGACTTGATCAGAGGAAGAATTGAGGAGAGCAAGAAAAGAGATACCACAATAGAGGGAGCTGTTACAGTTTTAAAGAGAATTCTGGCACTATGGAAATGTCCAGAGATCTACGAGTTTGACCCCAACCAACAATCTAAGCAATGGTTGAGAGGCTACTTTAAATGCCCTACTCCAATAATGAGATTGATGACTACCTTATACGCCATAGTAATCTTCATCCAGTAGCTGATGGAAGCAGAGGCAGACATCACAGCTAAACACCGAGCTGAACTCTGGAATCCAGTTGCAGAGAGGGAGGAGTGATGAGCAAAGGTGTCAGAACCAGACTGGAGAAACCCACAGAAACAGCTGACCTGAACAAGGGGTTGCTCATGTACCCCAGACTGACAGCTGGGAAACCAGACCCCCTGAGGGAGAATGTCAGTTTGGAGGTCTGGGCAATCTATGGGGCCTCTGGTAGTGGATCAGTATTTATTCCTAGTATACAAATGGACTTTGGGAGCTCTCTCCACATGGAGGGATACTCTCTCAGCCTAGACACACAGGGGAGGGTCTAGGCCCTGCTCCAAATAATATGACAGACTTTGAAGATTCCCCCATGGAAGGCCTCACCCTCTCTGGGGAGCAGAAAGGGGTTGGGATGGAGGGTGGGAGGAGCAGGAGAGGAGGGCAGGGAGAGGGAACTGAGATTGAAATGTAAAACAAGCTTGTTTCTAATAGAAAAAAAAAAGGACTGCTTCTATGGGTCTAGAAGGGATGGGTTAAGAGCATTTGTTGTTCTTACAGGGGACCTGGGTTTGGCTTCCAGCACCCATGTGGCAGCTAAGAACTGTCTGTAAGTCCAATTCCAGAGGCCCACTTCTGGCTTCCATAGGCACTGTGTTCACATAGTGTACAGACATACAGAATCTCACATGAGCACTTCCTGAGACATCTTCTAATTTTGCCAATACAGGAACAATTTATTTTACAAACTAGAGAAGATTGAGCAAATTTTATTAACTTTATTTTTTATCATTAGTTTTGAATAAAATCCTCCTGATAAATTCATCTAGATTTATTGACAGAAAGAAAATTCCTGAGATGAGCTTGTCTGCTTTCTTTTGTCCTTTTCTATTCGTGAATTGGGAGTCATAAGATTGGGAGTAGCTGCCCAGAGAGCTCCTTCCAGATGCCAAGTGTTGGCCCATTGGAAAGAGGGCTGTAGTCAGAAAGCACTGCCTGCTCTGGACTGAGAGCACTCCCATCACACTGCCTGCTCTGGGCAGGGAGCACTCCTATCATACTGGCTATAGTGTGCTCACCTCCCTCTCCCTTGCCTTTGGGTACCTAGCCCCTGACCAAAGGCCTCCATATTAAAAGCCACAACCGAAAGTTTTTCTTAAGCAACGGATTCATGTACGCAATTCCTTACTTAATATGTACTTCTAGTCAGGGTTTGAGCCTTCTATGGCGACAAGATTCACTCTTTGACCCAACCCTCCACCCCCCTGATTGCCAGTCTTAGTAAATGTGACACCCAGTTCCTCAAGTCAAACACTGGAAACTGACCTTGGTTCCCCCCACTTCTCTTCCTCCATGCCCAATCCAAGAGCAGGCCACATAACTCCCAGGCCTGGAATTTATCCACTGTTCCCAGCTTCCCTCTCACAGCTCATGTCCAGGTCACTCCCATAGTCCCTTGAGACTCTCTCAGTTGACCCCTAACTAGTCCCCACATTTCCATGCTATCTTCTTTTTCCCACCTTGCACACAGCAGCCAAATGCTCTTTTTAAAACATGTGTTTGGATTGATAGCCTCCTGCTAAAATTCTGCAGTTACTTCCTACTGCCCATGGAAAGTCCATGTTGGACTACGATGGAGTCCGGTTCCATTATGATGCTGGTGAAATCACCCATGGACATATCTGAGGCACCTTTCCACAAGATCTTTCACCCCTCTTACTTTGCTAGAGGAACATGTGCTTGCCTCATGCCTTTGCCTCCTCCCTCTTCCTAGGGAGCTCTCTAATGAACTCGCACTGCAACCCCTGAGACACTGTCCAGTGATGGCTCCCCAGGGATGTCCCTCATCCCACCACTCTGAGCATTCCCTCCATATGATTCATCATCACACAGATTGTGATCCATCCATTATCTCCTTTTGTAACAACCACAGTCTTTGTGTTATTTACTTTCTCTCCCTGAAAGACTACAGGCTCTTGATGGGAGGTATATCTATTTATTCATAGTCTGACCCCCATTCTTTATGCCTGACACAAAGAAGGTATCCAATTTAGATATACTGATTGCTTCATTTATTTTCCTTACTTATATTTTCACTTTAAATAACTACAGATATTGCACTCAGAAAATATGCCAAGCCAGGAGGTAAATTGATCTTTCTTAAATGCCAGTGGATGTCTGGATAAAGAAAATGGTGTTTGGGGCCAAACCCCTCTTCTGTATGGGACACCCCTGAACAGTCAAAATTGGTTCTACCAGCCTTTCCTTGTACATCCAGCCTTGAAGGTTGAGCATTTCACATCCTAGATTCCACATCTCTTCATAAATGATTAACATATTAGACCCACCAGTACCTACCAGAGGAAAATGTGAGAAATGCCCCCAATGAATACATGGAAACATCACAATAGTCTCATGGCTGTCAAGAAAACACTTTCCAGGACTCAAAGAACAAACAAAAGCGACCCACTTCCCACATCATAGAGGCCAGAACACCAGAGCAGACTTCATATCACCGTAGCTACTCTGAGTCTGGCAGATAACTAGCTGCCTGGCCTTGGACAAGACACTTCTCTTTGAACCCCATAATCAGCTGCTGAAGATCAAGGGATCCAGTTATATAATGCCTTAGCTTCAACATCTTCTCATTATTGTTAACTAATTTATTCTGCCCTAGACATATAGCAAAAGAGTGTATTTTTCCATCTACTAAGCACCCAGATTCTATAATTGTTCTTCTTTGTTCAATTTCCAAATTAATATTTAAACTTTTCAGTTCCTCAAATACTGGTATGTCACCTCCTCTGCAAAAGGCGGCTTCTTCCCAGAGTTGAAAGAGCAATGAACGAAAATGAATTAACGAGACCCTGTAGCAAGTACTGTACTACCATGCCCTACCACTCCGATGCATGTTCGAAGTCTTCCTTGAGAATATTCCTATGAGAGGAATAAGAAAAATGTACGTGGTGGATCAAGTTCATAAGAAGTGTGAAACTTAGGTGTCAACTGAGAAACCTGTGAAACATGCTCAATCATAGACCAAATAAACAGCATGAAAGTGCTGAACATGGGCAAGAAGAAGGGGGATGAAGAGCTGATGCCATCTTCTGATACTGTACTCACATGTACACACACACACACACACACACACACACACACACACACACACACACATATTCATACACACACCACATATGCTTAAATGTAAAAATGTTTTTTTTTAAAAGAAAACCCAACTTCCAGAGTTTAAATAATGTTCTGAAGGACACTGGTCTAGGAGGCCATTGCACAAAAATTCCAAGCCAGCTCATCCTACAGAACACATTCCTAACTGTGTGAGATCTGTTGTTTGTCATCTTGCAGTCTTGGTGTCTGTGTATGTGTGGAAGGAGACAAGTTCCTACCACATGCCCAGAGCTGAACACTCTACAACCACCCGGGGAAACACTGAGTGGATGAGGGAAGAATGCCTTATGTGGCAAATGTGAGCATGTAAAGAAACTGAGTCAAAAACATTTACCCTGGCTTGCCCAGGGTCGTGAGTCAAGGCATAGAAGAATAAACCAGCACGGCTGGTGGTCATCAACAATGACCATCATGCTCCCTGACATTCATCTGGTGCCCTGCTGACCTGTCAGCCCTCCCCTCTCCCACTCTGTCACTGTCCCTGCAGTTCAGTACTACAAGCTCGAGCTGCCCTTCCTCCAGGGCACAGCATTCCCACACTGCTGTTCCCACCAGCAGCAACTTCTTCAAAAACCAGCTACCTGTGGCTATCTCAGGCCAGCTGAGTCCCTGTATTCTGTCCTCACCATACTTATACCACAATCATCAGTTTTGTGTGTGCTATCATTTTCACATGTGAGCAACTTATTAAATATTATCTTGCTCATTCTACTGTAGAGCCCATGAGAAACTGCTTACCAATGTGTACCCTAACCCTACTACTAAAGTGCCTGGTAGAGATCCAATCACTTGATTAATAGAGGCAATCTGGATGGAAAACTCCTGAATAAAACATAAGAAAGGGAATGAGCAACATACACATAACCCCAACCTGTTGAGACAAAGCGCACTCCAATAGCAGGCTACCCAAGGAACAATAAATCTAGATGATCAACCCATCTCTTCCACTAGGGAATGGAGCCTAGGGAACTATATGACACATGGCACTAATCAATTTTTATAATTACTATTTCACCCAATCAAATGACATCCCGGTACCCCCATAATTGCACTAATGAGAGAAGATTTCGAGGCAGCTGAGCTCTCCTTACATGTTTGATGATATAAGAAAAATCCACACAGCCCAACCTCTGCTGCAAGACATCAACTAGCTTTTTAGACTGCCTCTCTCCACTGCCTGACTCAACTCTTTCATCCCCATCCCTCCACCCTGGCTCAGAAGCATGGGAAGAAACAAAGGAATGAATACCTGCCCATTTGACAACAAGACAAGAAAACCCACAGGGAGATTCATAAAAGATTTCCTTAGCATGATAAAGTTATCATTTAACCAAAAGCTATCTAACAGTAGGAAATGAATTATAGTTTTGATACCTGATGGAAAATTATATATTATAATATCAAATGACACTTGAAATAATGAAGGAAATGTCTAACCAATCCTGTCCAACAGTTTCCAAAATGATCCAGGTGTGGTGAGGCATGTCTATACCCCAGGCCTTGCTTAAGGTAGAGATTGAAAGATTGCACAAGTTTGAGGCCAGTCTGGGCTACATAGTAAGTTCAAAGCCAGCCTAAGTTGAGTCATAGCAAGACCCTGACTCAAAGCTCCCAAGGGATGAGAATTTTGGTTCATGTTAGAATGCATGGTAGGACTATGCAAGACCCTCAGTACAATTCCCAGAACTTCAGTTGCTACATAATCATATTCACAAAGTGAAGCCAAATACACACAGAATCTATTCAGTTATTCACATAGAAGAGGCATGGTCTTCAATCAATACTAGCCATTAGGGGGAACAAGTAAACTGTTTCTTCTTTCCAAATGTCAGAATTTCTGAATTTTTCAGAAATTATTGTAAGAAAGTTATTGTAAGAAAAAGGACACTTTTTTCTGAAATGTAAAAGCACATTCAATAAAAAGAGAAAGCAAGAAGGGAATGCTACAAAGGGAAAAAACAAAAATACTAGTCCCTCTTCTGTCCATCATAGTTATGAACATCCTTAAGTCATGAAACAGCAGAGGCTCCACCCAAGCTTAGCCAGACTTGCTCTCTATGATGACCCACTCTCCCTGAAGGGAAAGACCAGCTGCAAATGGCCTGATGGGATATTTAAACTAAAATAGAGCACTCAGCCTTTAACACCCAAACCTTATGTCCATGTGTACCAAGAAAGTTCAGGAAAATAGTAATAACTTGTCATCAAGCTCCCTCAATCACGGTTTTAATTGGTTCTGTCAAGTGCCAAGAAGATGTGCCCACTGCATGCAAATATGCAGCTCCGTGCACAGGAAGATACTGGGCTTGAGCAAGACTGTTGCCTCCTGTAAGGTATACTATCTGCATTTGTTAAAAGATAGAAAGGCATCTTCATCCCTGGCCTACTCAGCTTTCTTTAGGCATGGAGACAAATTTCATAATCTATTTCTTCTTCCCTTAACTCTAAAACCAGGACCATGTGGCTAAAGTTGCCAAGTTCTGAGGCTTATTGGGGCTGAAACATGGTCCCCTTGTTCAATCACATCTTCACTGGCTTTCTGTTTTCCACCTTCACTGCCTATGCCTGGCTGATTTGAATTTTCTCTGTAGACCAGGCTGACTTCAAACTCAGAGATCCAACAGCCTCTGCCTTCCCAGTGCTGGTATAAAAGGTGTGCACCACCACACCCAGCTCTAAGCTTTTCTTTAATTACTTTTTACAAGTTGGAAACTTAGTTGAGTGGCATCTTGTCCTGAGGTCACCACTCCCTATATTACATTTCTTAGTTCATTTGTCTCCATGAACACAGGATTTAGTTCCTTTGCACTTCCTGGTATGTGCTGACTAAATCAGAAGGTCTTTCTGTTCATAGCTTCCCTGACCCCAGATCTCTGCAAGTCATTAAACCTTACTCCACACGCATGCCAGGGTCAGCCCCTTCCAAGAGCCTCAGCCATCCATGTACTTGAGCTTGCATTAAAGTTTGGTCGGTAGCTGATCTAATTACAATTAATCCCCATTTGTGCACAGTCCTAATTTTAGGGTTGAAAGAGAATTTTTAAACACTGCATTGGCCTTGACCTCACTACATCTTCTCAATGTCAATATTAAACAGTAGGACATCATGTTCACTAGCTAAGCTCTCCAGTCCTTGATTGTTCATTATATAAATCATTTTTATGTGTTACTATGAATGCTGCTTTTTTGAGAATAAAAATCTGCCTGCATTGAAGTTCAGGGTGATTTTAATATTCAAACCTCCTACAGAGATGCTGTCTCATTTTAATTATTGTTTCGGTTTAATGGGTTTTCATTAAATTAGAGAATGGTACAATTACTAGGGTGAAGAGCTCATGGTTTAGAGGTAAGTTCCTGGGACTCTGGGGCAAGAAGATAGTTGTGCCACACACAAGCAAAAAACTGAGCCCTGAGAGATGTGCTTGTGTCTGTCTAATGGAAGACACGGCAGCTGATTTCCTCCGCCAGCCTCAAAATGCAACTCAAGTCCCCTCTCAGTGCTACACAAACAACTCTAAGCATGGGCTCCACTGGAGGGCTCTTGATCACTTAACTTTCTATCAGGAATCCAGATGCCCTTGTCATTGAACCAGAGAGTACTGGCAAAAGTTCACAGCCTGTAAAGCAAGGTGTCAAACCACAGGCAGGCGGCCCTGATGAAACTGTCTCACACACACAAGAAATTCAGTTGCTCTAGTGGATTAATGTCTGACTTCTCACCCCTGGGAAATTGCTCCAACTTCGTATTGGATGCAATGACCAAAACCATATTAATTAACAAACTGTCGAGGAGATGAGAAGAAATGGCTTGAGCGACCAAAGCAGCATTTCACCCCAGAAACTACACAAATTTGTTATTCTGGGACCAACAAGACAGTGTTGCCTCTGACAGATATGAAGGAAAGAAAAATCAGGGAAGGGGCAGCAGCGGGAGTGAGAGGTCAAAGCTGATGAATCAAGCTTAAAGGTCAGAGATAAAGGGCCTAGCTCCTTAGTAGGGGTGGGATTGCATCTGAAGAGGGAAGGGACTCTTCCACTAGAGGGAGTCCCCCCTGAGAAAATTAGCCTGTTCTAATCAGGCAAGCCTGGCAAACAGTGCGGAGACCTCTTCCCTTTCAAGAGAAGGAGAGCAAAGAACCTTTCCACAACATAAGGAATCATGAAGCAACATGAAACCCACACAGCTCAGCAGTCACCAAGTGATGGCATCTTCGTCCTCACTGTCACTGCAGACCCAGCCTCATATTTCAATGCTCATGGGACACCATGTAACGGTAATTCCATTCATGAATACACTGTGCAATTATCAAGTCAGAATAGTTAACTCTGTCTCCTCAAACACTAGTAAATAACATAGTAATTTAACTTATTTATGGGATGTGGTGTGGTGTCTCAATACCAATAAACAAGGTCCTAATTAATCATGATAACCAGTGTCTCCATGTCCTTAGAAAGACTACACGTGAAAAGAAGCTTCCCACTCCTCCATCCAGTTATCCATAAAACATGCACCAGGTTCACTTGTGACAGGGGCAATAATGGCACTCTTCCAGGTAATGCTTGCTTTCAGCTCTCTTATTTATACCATCCTAAAAAGTGCATCATCAGCTCTTCGTTCCTGAGTATTAATCCAATTACACGCCTTGTTAGCTAATGAGTCCCGGACTCACTGCTGGAGCGAGTGGTCCTCATCACTATTTATCTCTGTGTCTTGCCCACTGCAGGTATCTAGGGGAACGATGCATTGCTGACCTTTTAACCTGAGTGAGAGGGTATAGTGAGGCTTTCCTGACAAGAAATAGGCCACCTGACACGTCAGGCTTCTAAGAGGAGCACCAAGAAATGCAGGCATCTTTCCAGAAAGGGGGCAGTGGGTATTCCTATTTGCCATTTTCTATGGATCTTACTCCAACTACATTAAACACCAATGTCACCCTTAAAACAGACTATCATATGTTGTTTGCTTCTTGAGATCAGAGCCAGTGACTCTGGTTGCAGAATCCCATTTAGCCAATCTCCAACCTCCCATATTTCAAGCAAGGGCCACACCAGAAGCTGCAACTACAAGCCCTGTTTACTGAAGCATTTTCAAAATAAATAAATAAAAAAGTGGACTGAAGCAAAGGTTGGTCTTAGATCCTTATTGCAAAAAACCTAGTTCATGCCTGTCCCGAGTGTCCAAATTCAATCGCCACTCCCCTTCAATTTCCTACTTCATTTTAAAGGGTGCCTGTTAGGTCCCCAAGGTATCACCTATTTGTATGTGATCTGACTTTAACAGCAAGCATTTCTATCTGCTCCCTACCAACCGCATTGAGAAATGTTGTTATTTTATTCTTCTGTATCCACAAGAGGACCACCAGGAAGCTCTCTGAGGAAGGGAGGAAAAAGGAGTCTGAAGTACTCACAGTCTCCATGCATATATATTACAACTTTCCTTCCACTTGGAATGCCAGTCATCCCCTGTCTAAATCCTACCCATTTTGAGGGCCAATCAAACTTCTCTAATGATCCAAGGTTCCAGAACCCCAGCTGAAGGTGATGATTTTCCCTTTTGACTTCTAAGTCCAATCATTTGCTCTTCCATACAAGGATCTGTGGGCTCTGTAGACTTCACAGTTGGTCAGTGAGGACACATCTAGCCAGTAGTTTTACCTGAATGGACATATCAGACCATTGGCATCTTGTGAAACCAGTGGCCAGGTGGCAACCTGGCTTCTAGGTGCCTCTCAGGAGCTGCCCAGAATTGCCTTCACCTCCTCTGTCAGCCACTCTGTCCAATCAGCTCTGCACTTCTCTGGTTTTCCTCCATATGGGGCCATCTTGAATCTCCTTCATTACATCCTACTTAGCCTAGTCAGTAATCATCATAACACCTTGGAAAGCCCCATTCATCAGTAAATCCTGGGTTCCACCTCAGTTGCCACAATGACCCATGACTCTAAAGACCTGCTAGGCACCAGCTATCCACTGTCAACCTCCTTCTTCTTGCACCTATCTTCCATCCTTTTAGTTTCTCCCTCCTCTATTAATCTTTGCTTCTTTTCTTACTTTCTCACATGGACACCAGAGAATCCAAGAGAGCCATACTTTTCTTTTTTAAGACCTTACATAATTAATACACTGCGTTACCCCTGTACAAATGGAAAAAAATTAAGTTCAACATTTCTAGACCAATATGGAGAGCCATACTTTTCAATCACCTCAGCCTTCATTTCAAATCTTCCTACAGCTGCTGTAAGAAACCACTGAAATAGTAGCTTAAGATAACGTGCTTGTTTGACCTCAAAGTCCTGGGGGCCTGGGATCTTAAGAAACAAAGCCAAGGTTCAAATAGTGCTGTTAATTGAATGTGAGATCTACCCAATGCCATAAGTGTTTGAACACTTGGTCCTCAGCTGATTGTTGCTGTGTGGGGGCCGTGAAACATTTAGGACACGGAGACTAAATGGATGAAATGTGTCCTTAGAGGAGAGCCTTGGGGTGTTACAGCCCAGCATGCTCTCTTTCTGTTCTCTGCTTCCTTGTCTATCTAGATGTGTGGAGTTCTAGACACATACTTCAGCTGTCAAGAACTCTGCCATGCCATCTCTGCCATGATGGACTGTATCTTTGCAAACTATGAGCCAAAGTAATTCTTTCTTCCCTTAAGTTGACAACAAGAAGAGCAACTGATTAGATAGTGTAGTTATCCCTCTGCGATCTCTGGGGAAATCTATTTCTATGTGTTTTCCAGTTTTCTGTCGCTTGTGTCTCCTTCCCTGTCTTCAGCAGCACAGCCACTAATGATCCCTCTGTCTCTGTCTCCTCAGCTCCTCTCTCTCTGACTCCCTATTTACATTTCATAAGGCCTCTTATTATACTGGGCTCTCTGATAACCTAATATGGGATGTCTTCTTACAGTTCCTTAATCAGCTCTGCAGAGTCCCATAACACCATCCTGGAGTATAGAGATTATTATGTGATCTCTTGCTGGGAGCAGGACATTATTCTGCCTACAACATCACCTGCTGCAATGTGAATAAAACCTTAATTCTTTGTCCTGACTTGAATGATCTAACATGATCTAACCATGGCCATGCTTTCCTGTAATCCTCTTGAACATCCACCCTCCTAGCACATCTGCATGCCTGTTAAAGTTGTCTGAATCTGAGGGACTTTTCCCAGATGTTCTGAGAATGTGGGCTCTGGAGCAAAATAAACTTGGTCAATGCCTGGCTTTGCCAGTGCCTAAATGTTTAGACTTGGCCAACTGATTTTATTTCTTTCTCTGTTCCTCGGTTCTCCCTCCTGTAAAATGTGGATTTAGAACAATGCATAGCAGAGTCACCAATAAAACTAGAGACAAATATTAAGAATATGTTCTTTGCACATCTGACTTCTACCTTTATCCATCAGTTCCAATATCACATCTTCAGAAATGCCTTCACTAACACTAAAGTCAACCCTCTCCCTTAGTTGTTTAGTCATTTTAACCCCCCTATTATGTGTGTGTGTTGTTTTTTACTTCCAACTTTACTTCACAACACACACACACACACACACACACACACACACACACACACACATATATATATATATATATATATATATATATATATATGGTTAATACTTTTTTAACCACTCTTGTTTATCATCCTTGACCACCTCTGCAGGAAAGAAGGTTCATATAGGGTTGTAGACAGAAGCTCTTGTCATTTCTATGCTGTAACACTCATACCCAGCACAGTACCTAATACATGAATGGTTGAGTGTGTGGATGGATGGATGGATGGATGGATGGATGGATGGATGGATGGATGAATTGATTCCTGATACTCTCTTTGCTACACTTAGGCAAGGCCTCACCAAGGACAGGACACTAGAACCCACAACAGTAGCCTGAACACAGCAGTGTATTAGACTCTCCTGACAATCAACATGTAACTGAGAATGTAAAGCCCCCTTTAAAGGTAAAGACACACACAAAATCATCATAATCATCTCCCCATCTGGTCACTCAGAGACTGAAAGATAAGGGATTCCAAAATTACACATTGAAATGAGAGACAGCAAATTACAGGAGTTTCTCAGTCTAGACCTGTCGTCTGCACATACAAGTGGGTCAGGGGAGTTGCTGAGATGTTTCTGTATAAATAACACATCAAAAACAATACTGCAGCTAGCTTGAAATAAAGAAGTAATTGCTGGGAACCCTTGTCAACTGCCACCCACCAACCTCGCTTTGTCTGTCCTTTCCACAGAAGCCTGCTTCTCACGTTCTGTCAGGTGAGGACTTCGCCCTTGAAGGCACTGCCTTCCTCATCACTGCTCCCATCTTAACAGATGTTCAGAGCAGACACAACTTAACTCCACACAGCAACAGATGCTCTCACTCTCATAAAATGCTTCTCTAAAACATTTGAGACATACAAGAGCAGGGCAGAGGCTTCATCAACACTAATCTGTAATGTGAAGATGCCTGCTCCCTCCTCACTCTCCTGAATGGGAAAAGTACAACCCTCTACTACAGTTTACAAGTCTTTCTTCCCAATAAAATTCATCAGGAATTTTTAAAGAGCTTGGTCCCCAACATAACAGCTCATGATAGGTTCTGAAGAGGTGAGACCTAGAAGGTGACTGAGTCATAGCCACCTTTGTGGAGGGACCAATCCTGGTTCTGTGGAATGGGTTGGATCTCTCAGGAGTTGTTCCAATCCTGTGAGAGAAGCTATTAGAAAAAGAGCAAGCCTGGACCCCTCCTGTCTCCCCCCTGCACCCTCACCATGAAGCTCATTTCTCTCTAATGCACCCCTGCCACACGTGACCGGAAGCTGAGGAACATCAAGGTAATGAACCTCCAAGAATGTGACTGAAATAGAAGCCTCCTTTCTTCATAAAATGTTCAATCTCAGATGTTTTTATATCAGCACAAAATGGGCCACGACACCCTCCCCAGCTCACAGCACCTCGGACATAACTGTGTCACACACAATTTCCCTTGCTCCAGTGGCCACAATGCTTTTGGGACAATTGAGTGTCACTAAAATGAATAGTTAAGATTCAATGGTTTTGCAAAGTAAAAAATTCTTTATATCTTTTTCCACAGTATACAACAGTCAACACTGCTGACAGGTACACTTAAAATGGCTATGCCAGGTCCAGCAAGGTAGCTCAATGTAGGTGGGTGCTTGCCACAGAGCCTGATGACCTGATTTCAGTCTTTGGCAGCCAGCCGTTAGAAGGAGAGAACTGTCTCCCACAAATTGTTCAGACTTCTACATGTGCCCCATGGTTAGCATGTGCATGCAAACACAGTCACATGAACACACACACACACACACACAATTTAAAAATTATTTTTAAAAATGGTTATGGCAATAGCATTTATTACTTTTTCATTATAATTAATAATAAAAATATAATTTGATCTAAGAGGAAGTCTGACTCCCTACAGTGACCAACAAAGCCTTGCACAGCAGGATCTGGTGGACCAGCTCAGGCCCGTCTTTGCCTCTTCCATTCCAGCTCTCCAAAGGCTCTGGCTGTTTTTAGATTCCACTAATGCACAAGCTCTTTCCTTTCTTAAGAACAGTGAGCAGCCCAGTCTTCTGCCTGGAACCCAACTTGCCACACTGGCTGCCTAGAACTTGTCATCTTCAGCAAAAAAGCCACCTCCTGGAAGCCCAGACCCAGGTTATGTGGCTTCCACCACCCCCATCCCAACGGCATTTTATCCTTTGAAACATTTCTTGGAAAGATGAGACTGCATGAAAGCTGAGCCCTGTGCTGAAGCACCGAGACCATGTAGTGTGAAGAGTAGGGATTGAAGGAGCTTGCAGACATGGCTGAGTGAATGGGTAGACTCTAAATTCCCCTTAAAAACATGACCTGAACCTATAAAAATTTTAAAATGCCTTTTTGATACTGTCTGTATGCTTTGCCTAATCCTATTGTGAAAAACCAATATGTACATTATAATTATGGTAGCATTATAATTGGTTCTTTATCTGCCTCATTTCAATTTAAACAATGGCCAACCCTCAATTCCTGTGGCTAGGGGTTGTTTCAGGGAACAAGACCAAGTCCATGATTCTCACCTCTAGATCGTTTCAGTCAGGATCTTTCTTCCCTTCTCAGTATTGTATAGAACAAGCCCAAGCATTTCACCTTTTCCACTGTTTGCCTCTCTCTAGCTGAGGGCTCCCATCAATCTCTGTGTCAGAAACACCTGGCATTGTAAAAACTAGGGTGCCCAATCCTGACCTCAAAACAAGAAAGAAAAAACTAATCGGGTTTGGAGCACAGGCATTGATGTTCGTTTATGCATCCAGGAGAAGGCAACAGCTGATCTGTGGGTCTTACTTATGGTCCAGCTCCAGGTGAAATGCATCCAGTTTATTTCCCAGTGTTACCCACCACCCTCCCAAGCAACACACTGTACTCTATCAAGCCTAAAGCACCATAAATTATAAACAAAACAGTGCTGACTGTAAAATATGAGACACCATTAGCTGTAGATTATGTAGATGATTTACTGCATAATTTGGCCAATTTCAACAAGTGGGGGTGGCCAACAAAACACAGTATACAAACTTGGGACTCTGAGGGGTCAGCTCTGTTGTCAACTTGACCACATCTAGAATCAGCTCAAACCTAAGCAGCTGAGCATGACTGGGCGGTATTTTCTTGATTGAATCATTTGAGGTAGGATGAGTCACTGTAAGTCTGGGCTACACCTTCTGGTGACAGCTCTCAGACAAGGACATGGAAGAAGGACAGCTTCTCAGACAGTTTCCCATCAGGCAGTATGAGCAAGGTACCACAGCCAGGGTGACAAACACCACAGTGAGTCCATGTGTCATCAGGACCAAAGTCAGGGAAGGCCACAAGGATGATGGTTTGTAAGCATCTCCAGTTAAATCTTAGTAAACGAGAAGCACCTGAGCCCTGTGTCAGCAGAGGAGACCTGTATGACAACAGTTGGCTTTTTAATGAGCCTGACACATCTTTTCCTTAAAGCATTCCTACCTACTCTCTCAGTGCATGATGTAAACCAGCAGCTTGAGCTTACTGTCTAAAACCTGTGTTACTATCCTCAACATCCATGGGGCATGCAAATACCTTTTTAGTGGGCTTCTTCTGACGCATTTTCCCCAGACCAGACATATCAGATGATCCGGGTGCCCCATTGCATAAAAATGGTGAAGTTTTTGAAAAGCAGAAAAGAACACAGCACTTTGATCAACTACAGAGTGATAATGAGAGCATGACAGATGCAAAGAAGGCTGTCAGCATTTTTCCTTATGTGGAACTCTTGCTAGAGCTCTCTCCCTAATTATTCTCTCATTTCCTGTGTGCATGGAGCCTATCACTGTGCATCCCAGCATAGCTGAGTGCAGGAGCCTCCAAACAGCATAAATATGTGCTATACACTCAGTCATTCTGAGTAACTTTTCCAAATGAATTATTAGGAAGTTTTTTTAAATTCTTCAAAAAGTGTCACAATAATAACAATTTTATCTCCTTATACCATAATTATGATGTGGAGCTTGGCTTTTCTTATTTCATCCAGACATACACAACTCATGAATAAAATATGACAAGGTTGACAGCAGCCATTGGAGAGGGCTCGTCCATAACAGCAGACGTGTTCTGTATATAAAGAATTCATGTATCAGCACAAGCTTTTGTTTCTGGATGGTTCATCTAAGAGAAAGACCACGTGTGCCTGGTTCATTCGCCCCCTCCCATCACCCCCACAGCACCTGAAGCCTTGTTTACTTCTTTTTTTTTATTGAAGACATTTCTAAACAACTGGGGATCAAATCCTACAACCAAAGGGAACACCACTCACTACAAAAGTAGCTTGAAACAAGACATCACATAGTTCAATCAAAGAAACCCAAGCAGACCTGCAAAAGAATCCATGATCTAGACAGGTCGACATCTGAGGGGCCCTTGGTGTGATGGCATGCGGCGGATGTTTCACATACCCACAAAATTCTCTCCTGAGAAGGTTTTTCCTCGGCAAAGGCTGTCAGATTCCTTCCACATTCAGGCTTTGGTGAGTCTTTCAAAGAAATAAATGTGAAATGGAGGGAAAGGAATGTGGTGTGTGGTGTCGCAAAGCCATCAGCATTTATCAGATGGCCCCAGGGATGTTGGGCTACAAGTTCTGAGGTTTCATTTTTTTTTAAGCAAATCTATAAGAATCTTGTAATATCTCACATACAAAACAAGCTGGCTCCTAGGACTCCTTCCAAATGCAATCCCCCACTCCACCCCACCCCCTTGCTTCAGAGTTTGTTTCAAAAAAACGTAAGACCAAAGAGACATTTTAAAGTCATCCCTTGCCTAGAATTTGACAGACTGGGAGATTCAGGTCTTCCAGACTGAGCAATTTGCCCAATCTCCCAAGTGGAAGTTTTGTTTGGGAGTTTTGCAAATAAATCTTAGATTAAGCAGAGACAACAAAACATTTCTGGCACTCCTCAAGAAAATGAATCCTGTTGTCTCCTGAAAAACTAGACACAAAGCCTTAGTATATGTTGTTGTTTTCTCCTGCTTACTACACACACACACACACACACACACACACACACACACACACACAAAGAGAGAGAGAGAGAGAGAGAGAGAGAGAGAGAGAGAGAGAGAGAGAGAGAGAACTGTTTTTGGAAACTATGGGCCTGCATTTTTTTTTCATCTTTACCCAGATGTTTCAAGATGTGGCATAGTCTTGAACTCTGACCTCTCCCCAGCCCAGAACAGGTGTGAAGCCAAAGAGAATAGGTGGTCCATTGAACATGGAGTTTCTCAGGACTCAAGTGTAGGTATCACGTCTCACCTGATGTTACAGAAACTAAGGCACACCTAGTCACCAACTGGCATTCCCTAACACCAGGCATCTCAACAGTGGTTATTAGCGGAGCAAAACAGAATCCCACCACCATCACTTCCCACCACACACAGGAAGAGAGAAACACACATGCACACCACACACATACACACACACACACACACACACACACACACACAGAGAGAGAGAGAGAGAGAGAGAGAGAGAGAGAGAGAGAGAGAGAGACATGCCAGACATACAGACACATGCCAACAGACATACATAGACAGACAGACAGACAGACAGACAGACAGACAGACAGACAGACACTGCTGCCAGGCACATGCACAGATAAACATGCCAGCAGACACACACACACCACACAAGCACACACATGCAGGCACACAGACACAGGCAGACATAGACACATTTCCTATTTGTACACCACCAGCCTGAATCTTTGGCAGAAATAAACAAGGCAACAGTTTGAATCCTCGTGAAAAGGGGCTAATTTTTACTCCCACAGACAGTGGTAAGAGCAGCTTCTGGCTCTCCTATGAGAAGCTGTGGGTTTGGAGTAGCTCAGCTGTCCCTTCTTTCCCACAGGCCCAAAGCTTCAAAGGGGCCAAATGAGGCTGGGTAGTTTGTCAGTGAGTGCCCTTTGAATCGTTAACAGACACTGCCAAATGAATTAATACCAAACTTCCATTTTGTGGTAAAAAGAAACAAAGAAAAAAGAGAGTAAGATACCCAAACCAGGCACATACACACTTACATCAATCATACTGGAAGTCTTGACAGATCTTGAAAGGTTTTTGCCATTATTTTTATTTTGTTCCATTTTATCGGTACATATTTGTGGGGTACAGTGTGCTATTTCAATACACATACACAATGAGTAATGTTTAGAGGAGATAATTGGGCTATCCATCACCTTAAACATTTATCATTCCCTTCTGGTGGGAACATTCAGATCCTTTCTAATAACTATTTTGAAATCTGCAATCATTGTTGCCAACCAATTACCCTGCTGTATTACAGAACATCAGATGTCATCACTCCATCAAAATATCCCATATGTTAAATTTCAGGATCTTGCCTGATAGGTCTGGAGTTATTTTATCACTAAAGGCCTTGCTCACTCTGTTCCCAACTCGCAGAATTTCCATTGATTCTGAGGTAGTTGCTTTAAAAAATAGGGCCAAGTACTAATTTATATTACTTATAAAAAGGACCCAAAGGCAATCATGCTGAACTCAGGTGACTTTTGCTTACCAGGAACATTCATCATAGCTTGGGAATATTTTGAGGTCATAACCTTGGAATGTTACTAGTATCTAGTAGATAGATGTTAAGGACACTGTTCACCATCCTTTAACACACAGGACAGTCCTCACCACCACAAAAAAAAAGAATCACCCACTCCCAAATGTCAACAATGCTGGAACCAAGAAATTTAGCGTTAGGCAGCTTCTAACAACCTTCAGAATTCAGGAATTCTCTCTGTGACACTCTAAAAGATTGTCTTCCCAGCTTTTGTTTGAACTTTATCAGAAACAGGCACTATAGTGCCTCTCTTAGCCTCTTCATTATTGATCAATTCTCACTCAACACAATTCTCCTCTGATTAAATCAAAGTCAAGTACTCTTAGCTATTGTCTGACTTTTGCCCTCTCCATTTCTGCAGAGTAAATCTAACATATCTAGTATACAGGGTATTGCAAGGCCCTGGCATTAACTGAGTGCAAGTGAGCACAGTTCCTGCCCTGGAGAAGCTTCCTCTCTAAGGGATCAGGTGAAACAAAATGGGGAAACAAAGGCAGATGTAGATTAAGTAGAATTTTGGAATATATGCTGTATCCACCAGTAGAAAGGTCAAGAAAAGACAGGGTACATGTGAAGAACATCAAAGGGGCTGAAGCACAGGCACAGACATGTCTGTGAGACAAAGCATCAAGCAAAGGCAGACATCATAAAACTAAAGCATCCCCACAGGGTTGTCAGTAGGAACATGATGTAATGGAGATGATTAGAGAGAGATGGATGGGTCAGAGTTATGGAAAGTCTCAAATGCCTTGCTAAAGAGTGTGGATTCCTCCGGCTACAATCCGTGTGGAATAACAACCTGACAAGCCCCCATGGAAGACCAGGGCTGGCTCCAGTGTGTAGTAAGGACTGGAAGAGGAAGCTTAGTGATGGGATGAGGTTTTAGAAAGGAGATGGATGAAAAGGACACCTCCCTCCAAATCAGATGTTGAAGCCTCCAATGCAATGGATTAGATTATAGAACCCTTAGATGATCATTAGTTTTAAGTGGAGTCATGAAAGTGGGAGCTTCTTGATGAGATCAGTGCCCTTAAGAAGATAACACAGGGGTCTGGAGAGATGGCTTAGAGGTTAATAGCACTGGCTGCTCTTCTAGGGATCTGATACCCTCTCTAGCCTCCAAGAGCACACAGACATATGTGCAGAAAAAACACTCATATGTATCTAAAAATGGAAAGAAATTAATAAGAAGATACCAGAGATGTCATGATAGAACATAGGACAGTTAACTTGAGAAAAAGATGACTACATGGCCCCCCATGGGATGGGCCAAAAGAAGACAGGTGCCAAGATGAGAGCTTGAAGTTTGCAAAGAAGCTCACTTTAGACAAAGTGATGCAATAAGAGTTTGAACATCTGCTGGGGAACATAGCATAGGGTGTTATATGGGATGAACATCCACGGAGGAGAAGCCATGAGAGCCCAACTGAGGTGGACTGAAAGGATATGAGGGCTGCTGTAAATGGCTGAGTCTCCTCATCTGTTGTGAGAATTCCTTCCCTGGGTAAATGTAAACAACATCTTTCCCCCTCCTTATGAGGGTCCAATGCAAACCAAAGTACCTTTCCAGCAAAGTTCACCCTAGGGAACCAATGAATATTCAGTAGGAAGTTACATGAATCCCAGAAGAGAGAAAGGGATAAAAGGAAGGAGTCACAGGGTGAAAAACTGAGAATAAAAGGAGAGGTTTGAATATGGTTATCCCTCCCAATTAGGAATACCAACAAGTATTCCTAATACCACCTCATGAAAAATATTTCTCCTCTATTCCCAGAACTCTTAGCTTCCCCAACAAACTAAAATGGTGTTTATTCACCCCAGTACTCTGAGCGTAATCTAGTGTATGAATATTCATGGTATGTTGGAGCCCTGAGAACTGACTTCATGCTCCAGAGAGACTTCTCTGTGTGATGGCTCACAGCCAGGGTCATTTGTTCTCACCCTTCACAGGTTCTGTGCCTGAAGATAATTTTGGTGGCTCCACGTGGGGGGATGGTGCCGGCAATACAGTGAGCAGCAGCCATAGCTACTGGTAACACACAGATTACAAGGGCCCCAGAAATAAGAATGACCTGGTCCAGAATGCTAATAATCTTGCTGAAGTGCAACTATTACCTCCCTTTATCGCCCAGGATCTTGACATTATGTCCCCCATTAAGGAGGCCTCAGACTGATGACTTTGGCTCTTTTGAGTCATCCTGAACTTGAACTGGTTAAACTCTAAGGTGTTTTTCACATGAATTGCTCTCAAGATAGCCCTGTTCTTGTACAGGTGAGGCTTGTCAGTGGGCTCTTGGGTCCAGCCAATGGACGTTCTTAAGGGCCTGCTTCTAATGTCCAGCAAGGGGTCTATCTCTCCCACCACCATTTTTCACTACTCCAGAGGTAGCTAGGAACAGCACCAGCCTGGATGGGGCAGATTCTTGGCTTGCAGTTTCACTCCCTGCCTACCTCAGTCAAAATGATGAGGGGTTTTGAGCATCCCTGGTGAGGGAGCCTCTAGGTGAATACCCATCATCCTTCCTGCATACTTCAGATCCCGTGGCCTTTTCTCCTGCCCTTTAGGGTAAAGGTGCAGGAATGGCTCAGACCAAAGTGTGCATTTATGACTTGAGTAGGGAAGGTGTTTTCAACTACTCTTGGTACAACAGAAAAGAATCTGAATTGAGTGACAAATCATGAACAGTATTGTTCTTGTGTAACTATAATCAGACCTATTTAATCCTGGACTTTCCAAAAAGTTTGAAAAGTAATCAAGTCCACAAGCTGACATCAAGGTTCCATACTAAGATGCACTGTCAAGTGCAGATTTCTCAAATAACAAATGCATAGAGAGTAAATTAATGAAATTAGAATCATAATTTTGAAAACTGTAATGTTGCGTTGCAATTGTTTGTGCAATATGTTGTGTTATTTTATTTTAACGTCAATATAAAGCAGCCAATTATCTCTTCTTGGGAAGAACTATCTTCTAGGGTGACATTGTGGCCTTCTTCAACTCTTTTGAGACAGATCTATCTCACCACAGTAAAATGTTGGCTAAATGAATAGATGGCAGTTATCATAATATTCATATGTTTCCACAGTGATAGGGGCTCTAGGCCCCTATCCCAAAGGATACGATAGACTCTGATGACACCCTGTGGAAGGCCTCACCATCCAGGGGGAGCAGAAAGGATATGTGATAGGTAGGGTTTTAGTTGGGGGGGGTCGTAGGGGAGGAAAGGTGGGAGAAGGGAACTGGGATTGTCATGTAAAACAATCCTGTTTCTAATTCAAATAAAAAAATCTGAAGAAAAAATAATGCAGTTGGGGCTAGAGAGATGGCTCTGTGGCTAGAGGACTTTTACAGGACCCAAGTTTGATTCCCAGAACCCAAATGGTGGCTCACTACTGTCTGTCACCCCAGTCTCAGGGGAGCCAACACCATCTCCTGGACTCCACAGATATTGAGCACACAGACAAACATGCAGACAAAACATACATATAAAAGTGTTTTTAAAACCTCAGAAAAGAGCCAATTCTATCTCCCATCTTTATCAAAAAATTGTGAACTTTTGCCCTTGAACACTTCCTTTTAGTAAGGCGATTGCTCTCATAGCTGACTGAAGGAAGGGGCTCCATCAGACCTTCTCAATAGATGCAGAAAAGGTCCTCAATAAAACAATCATTTGTATTCTTGTGATTAAAGCACAACTCTCAGCAAACGTGGATCAGATGACAACTTTTCACTCTAATAAAGTGAATCAATAATAGGCCCTGCCAGTGGCATCACAGTAATGAGGCATTGAATGCTTTCCCATTAGGATTGAAACAAGAATGTTCAGCCCTGCACTAGACACCATCATCATTGCAATAAAGAAGAAAAGAAATAAAAATATGGTGGTGGTGGTGGTGGTAGTGGTGCACACCTTTAGTCCCAGGACTTAGGAGGGACAGGCAGGTGGATCTCTGTGAGTTCATGGCCACAAAGGTCTACAAAGAGAGTTGTAGGATATACAGAGCCATCACACAGAGAAACCCTGTCTCAAAAGAAAAGATAGATAGATAGATAGAGAGAGAGAGAGAGAGAGAGAGAGAGAGAGAGAGAGAGAAAGAAGCAGAGAAAGAAAGAAAGAAAGAAAGAAAGAAAGAAAGAAAGAAAGAAAGAAAGAAAGAAAGAAAGAAAGAGAGAAAGGATATATAGATAGATAGAAAGGGCAAAAGTAAGATGTCATCATTCAGAGATCACATGCTGGCAAATAAAGGTCACTTTACAGAATCTGTTCACAAAGAGCTCTCAGGCCAAATAAATAGGTTCAACAAAGCTTGCAAAACAAATGGCCAATATACACAAACAAGTTCTAATCTTATAAAATAGTAACAAAATAATTAAAATATATAATATTATATATGTCTGGGTAAGGATATGTGGCTCAGTGATAGAAAGATTTCCTAGGTTACAAGAGGACCTGGACTGGACCCCTAGTATGATAATCAATAATAATAATAATAATAATAATAATAGTGAAATAATGAAAGATATGTACCTATATGCTAAAAATTACAAAACAATTACTAGAATTTTTAAACCTTAATCTATAGAAAGATATATACTTTTTATAGCCCATGATATGAAAAACTTGTTTGGTTGTTCATGATCTGATTGACACATAGATTTGATTGACTCAAAATCAAAATTCCTTGCAGGATTTTTCTGAAGAATTTGCAACTAATTCTAAAATCACAAGTAAAATGCAAAGGCTCCAGCATAAGCATAAACACTAAGAAGAGGATTGTATTTCTTCTACTGCCTGATTTCCTAACACTGCAACAACCGACGGTGTAAGAGACTATGAATAAAGATACAGAACACTGAGCAGAATGGAGAGCACAGCAATAGACTCAGACATAATACACTCTAATGAATGCTGACAAAGTCACCAAATCAATGATGTCAGAGAAGGAAGATCTGTCACTTTTTAAGATTTGTTTATGTTAATCACATGTGCATGGGTGTTTGCCTATATGGATGTATATAGTACCTCCAGAGGCCAGAGGTGGGCGTCAGATTCCCCTGGAAGAGTTACAGATGACTGTGAGCTGCCATGTGGGTGCTGTGAACCTAGATCCTCTGCAAGAGGAATGAGTGCTCTTAACTATTTCTCCAGCGGAAAATATGTGTGTTTTTCAAAGTGAACTTCAACCTCAATCTCATACCACACAAGAGAATTAATTCAAGATGTATCACAGAACAACATAAAAGCTGGAAACATAAATTTCTAAGACACAACATTTCCTCTAGTCTAGAATACACAATGATTTATTTTTAAACACAAAAAGCTAACTACAAAAGAAAATAATATACTGGACTTCATTAACATTCAAACTTTTCTCCTCATGAAAAGCATCAGCAAGAATATGAATGGATAAGTCAGAGACCATGAAAAGCATGTGCAATAAGTGTGTGTGGCAAAATGAAGCTAGGATGAAAAGAAAACACCTTCGCAACTGAGTTATTTAAAAATGACAACATTAGGACCTGCAAGATGGCTCAGCAGGAAAAGGTGCCTGCTACCAAACCTAATGGTTTGCGTTAGATCCCCAGTCCCACATGGCAAAAAAAGAAGTGTCCTCCCACCTCCACATCCACACCATGGCATGCATGTGCCCACACACATACACATACACACAAAATAAAATAAATGTAATTTAAATAAAAGAATGTAAATAAACTATTTGATAGACCTGTCACAAAGATGCATGGCAAAAGGGAAACACACAAGTAGAGATGCAAAATGCCATCAGAGAAATGCTGTAGAAAAACACAATGATTTGACCACATACATATTGAATGATGAAAATCAAAACTAAAAGTATCAAATATTGGCAGGGATGAAGGACAGCTGGGACTCTAACCCTTTGCAGTAGAGTGGTTACATCTACCTTCTGACCTGGTATTTTTTACTCCTAGACACTGTCTACACTCATACATGGCAAGACTGATTGCTAATAAAAATGAACCACCCGAAATAGAATACATGAGTAAATCTAAGAACATTGTGTCAAGCAAAATGGAACGGGCATAAAAGTACAGTGAACAGCACAGTTCCCACCTGAGGTCCAAGCCAGAAGAAGGTATGGGAGAAGGGTGAGAGAAATATTTCTGTTTGGAGGGGAAGGCTTTACACCCACATTATTATAAAAACCCATCAATCAAGACAGTTAACACCTACTTATTTTATTGTGTTTTAATTACCCTTAAATTTATTTTTTTCAGATTCATTCATCTTTATTTTATGTGTATGAGTGTTAAGGAATAGTGTTTTTGTACACTGCGAAGATTTGTTGCTCTCATTGGTTTAAAAAAGAGCTAATGGCCAGTAGCTAAGCAGGGAGAGGTTAGGTGGGCCTTTCGGACAGGAAAAAAGAGAGCACAAGGTTGAAGAAGGGTGGAGTCTCCAGGAGACTTGGAGAGAAGGAAGATGAACATGCCATGTTAAAGAAACGCACCAAGCCATGTGATAGAATGTAGATAAGACATATGGGTTAATTTATGTCGTAAAAAGACTGAGCTAAAGATTTGTAATTAAGCCGGGCATTGGTGGTGCACGCCTTTAATCCCAGCACTTGGGAGGCAGAGGCAGGCGGATCTCTGTGAGTTCGAGACCAGCCTGGTCTACAAGAGCAAGTTCCAGAACAGCCTCCAAAGCCACAGAGAAACCCTGTCTTGAAAAACAAAAACAAACAAACAAAAAAAAAAAAAAAAGATTTGTAATTACAGCAGCCCTAAAGGCCCAATCCAAAGCAAAAATGTGATTCCTTTGAAAAGCCCCTCAACACTCTAATGTGTGTGTGTGTGTGTGTGTGTGTGTGTGTGTGTGTGTGTGTGTGTGTGTGTGTTTAATTTTTGAGACAAAGGTTCTTTTTGTGACAGCCCTGGCTGTCCTAGAACTCACTCTGTAGACCAGGCTGACCTTGAGCTCACACAGATCCATCTGCCTCTGCCTCCCAAGTGCTGGGCTTAAAGGTGTGCACCACCACTGCCTGGCAGTCCCATACATTCTTAATTTCTATCAAGTACTTTTGAGGGTTGTGCTGGATAGTTTTATATCAGCTTGACGTAAGCTAAAGTCACCTCAGAGAAGGGAACCTCAATTAAGAAAAATTCCTCTGTAAGATTGGGCTGTATGCAAGCCTGTGGGGCATTCTCTTAATTAGTGATTAATGGGGGAGGGACCAGCCCATTGTGGGTGGTGCCATCCCTGGGAAGGTGGTCCTGGGTTTTATAAGAAAGCAGTCTGGGCAAGCCACAAGGAGCAAGCCAGTAAACAGCATCCCTCCACAAGAAAAAAAAAAAAAAAAAAAGCCTGAGCTATCACCAAACATTTATAATCAATAATAAGTTTTTGTGTGATTATTTGGGAGCTGGTTGGAGGGACAGAAAAATTTGCCAACACCACAGAGACCAGAAAAGGATATCAGATCCTCTGGAAATGGAGTCACAGACTGTTGTGAGCCACATGGGTGCTGGGAACCAAGCTCCAGTCTTCTGTAAGACCAGTGTGTGCTTGTGACCCTGAGCCATCATCTCTCTAGTCCCTACTCCTAATTTTAGATCAAAAAGAATGAAACTAACAGAATACCGATTTTTTTTTATTTTTGGCTTCTTTCCCAAAGATGTTAAAAATGTCTTGCCCACCACACAAAGCCAAGGATACTGTATGAATTTTCCCTAGAACATCCATTCACCCCAAACATGGCACTAACAACAGACCAAAGTATCAGTTGCACTCCAGGCTAGTTTGGTTCCCCAATAAGTTTAATTAGAGTCACTATTAAAGAAGCTTGGGCAGCTTAGAAGTGACTACAGCACTGAAGAAAATTTCTTTCTCTCAGGAATTCTTACCCATCTACATAATCTCAAGAAGGAGTAGGGCCCTGTGAGTCTCCCTTCGCCATGATGGGATGTTAATGGGATCAACCTTGTGCAAGTCTAGTGCAGATAACCATAGTTGCCAAGAGTTTCAGAGGACAATTGCACCACAGCTAGAGAACAGCATTCCACAACACTTAGTAATTGTCACTCTCCAAAGGCAGTCAGCTCTGGAATAGCCCATTAGTTTTGATCATTTCATTTCTGTCTCTCTCTCTTTAGATTATAACTCTCATGAGTGTATTAACCTCATCTCTCTGTTCCCCATTAAAACCCTATGGCCTACCACAATCCCTGGGAAATAACAGCCACTCAGTAAACACAAATCAAGGAAAAGATGAATGTATGGTGAGAGGGAAAGAAGGGATGGATGGATGGATGGATGGATGGATGGATGGATGGATGGATGGATGGATGGATGGGTGGGGCATAGACAGATGTTTATTTGGTCCAACCCTTTCAAAGAGAGAGGGATCTCAGGAGAATAAAATCAAATAATTTCGGAGCTCAGACTGGGACACCAGTTTCTCAGCACTTCATTCAATGTAACTATGGTAAGTTTAGTCTGAAAATAAGAAAGTTGGGAACTTGTTTCTTTTCAAGGTTCCCTTGTTCATAGCAAGACACACATGAAAGAATTGCCCGCTGCTTCCACTACTGCACACTAGTGTTGATACATGATATCTGGAAATTTGGCTGCATCACCTTACATTCATGATAAAGGCCAAACAAGGTGTTGAGATAATAAAACACAAAGATGTAGAGGTTGGACTTATGGTAACACCATTATTTGACAGTCTACCCTATAGCTTCCCTTTTATAAGTCTTTGTTATAGAGGCAAAGGAGTAAGCTTACTGAAGATATTTGAGTAATAGCACTCACCACTTATACAAAGGCAAAACATCCACAATGTACCCAAGACACACAAGGAAATATACATTTTTAAGAAGCAAGAAGAATGCCAAAGTGTCTAAGTTAAAAGGAGCAAAGAGGTGTTAAGACGCTAAAAGACAGAGCAGGAAGTCAGAAGCTTGAATAACACAGTGAGGGTTCTGGATCTGAACCACTTCACTTGGTATTAACTGTGAGCACAAGCACACCCCATTTGGGCTATGGCAAGAGGAAGAGGAACAACAGAGACTGGTGACCTAACCAATTAAAAGTACAGCAAGTGTAAATACTATCTTCCCCAAGGCCAGGCTTCCTTTGTGCCAAAGTCAACATAGACAACACGGAGGGCACAGAGATCACTGGCATGCAGGTCCCCACCATACAGGCATGTGGAACCACACCAAGTGGCCATGTTCCAGAGGGTCTGATGCTCACAGCCTGGCTGTCCCCGAACATCTACACCAATCTCCTCTCTAAATCCTCATATGACCTCAGGCATTGTATTCTGAAAAGTGCTTCCAAGGCCCATTCACATTCCTTCTCTCTCCGCTGAAAGGAAAGATGTCGGACTGAATGATTGTGCTCTTACTGTTTCAAGACTGCCTGGTGTGCTGACCAGGACATGCTCCTGCTGAAGAAAGCTCATTTTATACATCTTTCAAAAACTAGCACATTCTCCTTCTACTAATAAAACATGTCATCCAAAATACACCCAAGCATGTGTGGCCACGTATGACGGCTTTGTGTACACAGACCTTGAGGCACACTCTCCAAAGACTTAACATCTCACTGCTGAAGTGAGTGAATGAATACATCCAATTACCTTCCTAGTCAGAACTACCCAGTATTGTGAGGTAATATTCAACTGTTCCAATTTTATTATTGGGAATCAGGTGTTTTCAAAGAAGGAAGCCAGGCATGTAATTGTGAACAAGACATCTCTCAGCCAAAGGGAGCAGACACACAGTCAGCTGGCAGCAGAGCTGTTTCTGGAGACTGCTCCTAAAGGACAAGGAGAACGAGGATTTGTTTTTCTGGGCTGTAAAGGTATGATCAAGGTGTAGATTTCAGTATGAGTATGGGTGGTCTTCCCAAGGTTCTTTTCAACCTCCAGAATAGAAGGATCTGGAATCTAGAATGAGCTCCACGAAAGCTAAATGTCTTACCCAACCTTGGGTTACCACCTTGAAAGCTGACAAAGAGAAATATGTAGGGTAAAATGTGATGAGTGCAGGTGACTGGGGAAGTATCTCAGTGGATGAAATGCTTGGACATACAGTCCCTAGGGGTAATGTTTTTAAAAGGGAGGGGCAGCAGGATACCTCTGCAGGAAAGGTACTTCCCTCCAAGCCAGATGACCAAGGTACATCACCAGAACCCATCGGTAGATATAGAACAAGAGCCAACTCCTCAGAACTCTACTTGTGTAGTATGGTACACATGGGTGTGAACACAAACACACACACATACACACACACACACACACACAGATAGATAAGATTTGGGTTTTTTTTTTCATTTCCTCTTTTTTTTTGGGGGGGGGGGGACAGGATTTCTCTGTGTAGCCCTGGCTGATCTGGAACTCACTATGTAGACCAGGCTTGCCTGGAACTTGGGGAACTGCCTGCCACTGCCTCCCACGTGCTGGAATTAATGGTATGTGCCACCACACCTGGCTAATAACTATAATTTTAAGATCCTGGTATGGTGGTATGCACCATATAACTTATAACCCAAGATGTAGAGAAGCAGAGGTAGGTGAATTCCCCGGGCTTGCTGAACATCCAGCTTTGCCTACTTCTTAATGAATTGAGATGCTAACTGGAACATGCAGTATTCACTTCTGCCCTTCAAGGAAGCAATATGAACTAAAAATACACATCTGAGTATCAATGTCCATAGGTGGTATTGGAAGCCATCAGAACAGGAGTGGTCATCACTGATAAGCTATCTGACAGTGATGCACACAACATTTGGAATTCTGGAGCTGAGGACAAGCCAGCAAAGGTTAGAAACATGAGCCTATGCCCAAGGGGTAAAACAGTCAAAGATGGAATCAGAAGCCTAGGGAGGAATCATGGCTCTGATGTGACTTATTGCTCACAACTATAACTAATCACAAAAAAACTGGAACACCTTTGAGCACTGACACCTCACGTTAGGACAACTCATCTGTAAGATGCCCGGATAAGTTTAGCAGGTGAGTCATGGCTCACAAAGGTCCCTAAGGCCTGCCCCTCCACAAGGACATACAGGATGTTAACAGATGCTGGGAGGAGACTCTTCTTTGGCTGGGTAGCTATCTATAAACAGCCCAGTGCTCCTGAAGGTAGCGCCTTACTCATGTTTCTAAAATATTTGAGTGAAATCATTTCTTCAGACTGTCATCGATGCCCTATCTGGGATGAATGGATGTTTGTTCATATTTCCACAGTAAAAGTTACACAACATGGGGAAACCTGGGCCCTGCAAAAAAGAGTTAAGCCTAACAGTGGTGCAGATGCTGAACTACCCTAAAGACCTCTTGAGTACCCAAACCATTCCTGTCTTTGTCCTGGGAATGGCTGTGATGTGGGAAGGACATCCATTAACAGATCCCACTACACTGAGTGGAGCAAGTGTCTCACACTTTCCTGTTCCAAGGCTCCAAGTCAAGGGAACGAGGGATATGGCAAAGTTGGCTTCTACTGCTTCAGGAACCATAAACACAAGCAGACAGGCAAGCATTGGGCAACTGTGTCCTGGGAAGGGCTAAAACTTGTGAAACACAGCAGGAAGCCAAGGGACAATCAGGTATGTGCCATTTACACTGAGCATTTGGCTGCAAGAAGCTACCTAACAATGTAGCCTGTGTCCTGCTCATCCTCAAATGCAGTGTAAAGGACACAGTGGCATTACTGGTCCATAAGTTCAGGTTCCCCCGCCCCAAGGGTCTCTCCTCTGCAGGTGTCTAACATTAGTGGATGCTGGAAAGAGCTTTGCTCACCAATGCAGCCTTGATCCCTGCTCTTTTCCAGGCAGCATGTCCAGCACGACTTTTAGGTAGACAGGTCCACTGAGCAGTCCAGCAGCCAACTGTGTGGCTGCTGAGTACTTCAAAGATGCCTAATGCAAGTGAGGGGCATTCCTCCTGTTAGCTATTTTAATGATAATTTAAATTTAAATAGCACACATGGCTTGTGGTGAGTACACTGGGTAACATAGCCTGAAGGGACTGCCAGGGCCCTTCTGCCACCCTGGCCTCCACTCACAGTGGGCAGGGGTGAGCAACACAGAGAACCCGCGACCTGCCCTGCTCTCTGTGAGACAGAAGGCAGTGATGAGCAGGCTCATGGCATCGCCCTGTTTAATTTGCTTGTTTCACACTTTGTTCTCTCACCTCCAGCTTCCTCCCTCTTTGTTGTCAGTTCACAACCTCACTTTTTAATCACACTGAAAAGAGGACAAATAACTAGCTGATGTTTGCATCTTGGTCTCTCCCAACCTGGTGGATCTGTGTTTATCAGCCTCTGCTTCCTCTCCTGGTACTAAGACCCTCGCATCCTTCCCTTCTTCATTCTTCTTACTGGGGACCCCAGGAACCAGTCTGCATCTCCTCCCCAGTGTTCCATCTGAGCCACCACACCAGAAGAACCCAGACACCAAGTTCTCATTCATTTGAGAAAACAAACAATCTGAACCTGGCAAGCCTCCAAGTGATGCTGCTGGTGCTGTTGGTTCAAGAACTATGTTGAGAGATGCTGCCTCAGGTGACTTCGTGACTCCCTTGAACTCACACTGATGGTTCCCAGAAACATACCTCTACCCCAGTGCCTAAGGAAGTGGTGTTGATTCGACAAGATCTCTGGAACCCTGAACCCAATCCATCACAAATCCTATAGTCTTTGGTAAGAAAAAAAAACCCACCATGGATGCTCTGCCACCCCCAGAGCAGGGACCTCTGTCAAAGAATTTCTTCACTATATGCTTGCACACATGCTCCATCTGCTCTCTGTAGTTGTCATCTGAGCTCTGGATAACCTGTTTTTCACAAAACACGAGTCATATTTCAAAACATAAATCACTAGAGCTGGAGAGATGCTTGGTGGTGAAGAGCATTTGCTGCTCTTTCAAACAAACCAGGTTCAGTTCCCAGCACCCACGTGAAGGCTTACAGCTGTCAGTTAACTCCAGTTCCAGGGGTTTGGACACCCTCTTCTGGTGTCTGCAGGCACCTAGTATTGTTGTATACATATATACATTCAGTCAAAACACCCATACACACATGGTGTGTGGGTGTGGGTGTGGGGTGAGTGGGTGTGTGTATGTGTGTAAAATCCCTGTCCTGTCCAAAATCCCTTCACAGGCATAAAAAAAAAATGAAGCCAAAATTCCTTTGCACACCCTCAAAGTTTTGTTTACCTCTCAGACCCAAACTCCTACTCCACCTCCATGCTCCCTGAGTGAATTCCCCTGTCCTTTCATTCAGAGGCTTACAGCCTTATACCTACTGCATTGCCCACCCACCCCCAGTATTGTTCCCCTGGGCTGAGTATGCCTTCTTCTATTACTCAAAACCCAAATCCTTTTGGAGACCTCTTCTAAATATCTATCAGAAACAAAAACAAAACCACTCCATCACCTCTACTTTGTTACTTCCCTTGATTTTTTTGCATAGCACTAACTAAGCCTTATTATATATTTATTGGTCTACTGGGTCAGTGGCTGTCTCATCCCAAATGCAAAGTTCATGAAGGTAAAGATTATTGTCTTTCTTACAATATTCCCAGGAGCTAGATCAATAACTAGCAAATAGTAGACATTCAAAATTATGTTGATTATCTAAGTAAATGAGTGACCTGTTCTCTATTCACCTCTTCTCTCTTCAGAATCATCTTGAAATGTATCTGTATTATCTTTCTCTTCTAGTTCTATACAAGCACCAAGAGAAATCTTTCTTCCTGCTGTTACCAGATGTTGGCAGTTATGTGGTGAGCACTCAACAATTAGGAGAGGAAAACTAAACACCCAACAGAGCCCTCCTGTTCCCACTAGTGCCTTCCCCTGAGCTGGGCCCTTCATCACTCTGTCTGCCACCCTCCTCTCCTCTGACTCTGATTCTTGTGTCCACCTGTTCTTCCCCTTCTGACCTGAGCTCCTAACTAGGTTCTCTGCAGGTGTGGTCCATCTTGAGTTCAGACTAAACAGCCAGACTGGAGAACCTCACAAGATCATATGGGCAAAAAGTACTTTGATATGATGAGATTACAGTCACTTCCTCGGTGGGCACTAAATTAAAACTAGCAGTTCCAAGATGTTAGGAAGAGAATTCTCTTCCAACAGGAAGTGGAATAAATCCATAGTGTCTGACACTTCCAGAAGGAAAGAGGGAGAAAAGAAATGATAAAGATGAAGCTAACCCATGTTGATGCCAACACTGCCTCAAACACTCTGAGCTTTACTATTTCGCTGACGTATGACTGTCCTTTTTAAAAAGATTTTGCTTATTTTTATTTTATGCATATGAGAGTTTTGAGATGCACCAAGTGCATCTCAGGCTCCTATCGAGGGGAGAAGTGATCCATTGAACTGATTGGACCCCCAATGGTTATGGAGAGGTTGGGATGTTGCAGGTCCAGAGCCTAATTATAATATCTCTCACACTATCTTTAGCCCCTTTATAGCCATTCCTTGACACTTCTGTGTCTAATATAACATCCTTGTAACAAAAAAAAATCTTTTGTAATGGATTACCTTAACAGACCACAAACTTCTAACAATCAGAAGACTAAGAGATGCCATCCGAGGCCAATATCAAAGATTGTCCTGCTTTGCTTTAACCCATCTACTCCATGTTCCCACCAGCGTATTTGAAAAATACCTTAATTTATCACTTCCTTTGCTCTGTTAAAATAAAAACTGCATCAAACTATTGCCACATTCCAATGTTCCACATTGGAACATGGAATCTGACCTAAATATGTGTTCCCAAGCTGAGGTCACTCGTATGTGACTACAGAGTAAATTCTCTTTATCCCCCTTTGAGATGAGAGTTGTGGTTTTGCTTCAACAAGACATATGATGCCAAAAACAGAGTCCACATTTCAGAACTGAGACCATGCGAGGACTGAGGGAGGAACTTAGCACAAGGGGAACTCGAAGGCCCTCCCCTATTTATTCAGATCCACCGAGTATGAGAACCAAGCATGGGGAGGAAACAGCAAGCCTGTACGCAGGGCTTAGGTAGCAGCAGGTATACCTGCCATGAAGCAGCCAGCTCACTCTTCAGAGTACCTCCCCCTGGCACCAAAGAACAGCAAGCCGAGAAAGGAAGAAAAGAGACTCCCACGTCAATGCACATCCTAGAAAGGATGAGTCCCAGAAGACTGCAGCAGAGTGTCCCCATTGCAGAAATGCCCCTCCGGGAGGCTTGTTGGAAAGCAGCCAGTTCTTGTGCATGGTAAGGATCTGCTAAGACAGCGGGTGGACAAAGCCATCCCTTGTGTGCAGGAAAATGAGCACACATACTCTCACTGGGAACCACAATGCTTATAGCTGCAATGTATGTACTTCATACTTGCTAGTGTTGGGCATGTGTTTTGCATTTTCCATACATGAATGTTTATTGTAACCCTTATGATGACCCTGTTGTTGTTATTCTTTGACAGATGAGAAAATATACAAATGAGTAAATTAATTCACCTTGTAAGTGATGAGTGTTGAATCCAAACCCAGATCTTAATTAATACATAATCCCTAACGGCACCATACTCACACATACAACTCTCACCCCTCAAGCCCACATTCACACCCATGAAATCCATGCATGCACCCTCACTCCTGAAGAGGACACTCCCAATGATTTTTCCCTCTACACATAAACCCTGCCTAGCTCCAGTTTCCTATTGCTGGAAATTGACTAGGGCCGTAAGGTCCACAGGGCCGTGCTTTCTCTCCCGCTCTCATTGAGCTGTAACCCTCAGCCAAGCAAACCCAGCCTAATGATTTCCCATGTGATCTCCATTTGTGTAACAGAACCACACTAGGTCATCTTCAAAGTGCTTAAAGCCCATTAAAACCTTGCAGCTTGTCAAGGTGTGAAGACAGTCACAGAGCATGCAAAGCCCTGGGTGGCTTGTGGGGATGCAGACTTCCTCTGGTGTCAGAAGAACTGCACTTCTCAAGGTGAACAGCAAAGTTAAATGGTATTGGCGGCAAAGGCCCTGCTGAGACTGTGTGTGAGGGTCCTAGAGAATCCACAACTAGACACGCCAATTAACCCTCCACTCACTCTAGACATAGGAGGAAACAGTACATTTAGAGCCACAGAGAAAACTTGGTGACCATAGGAAGTCATCAGAGATTGATATGCCCTCTCCATGTTTAAGGCAGATCAAATCCGAATACTCTAGAGACCTCATGCTCTCTCAGGAAGTCACTTGGGAGTCGGGAAGCTCTTTCTTAAGTATAAACTGTGTGAAGTTAGGACAGCTTCCACCACCACCTTCATCTTGGACATCGGAGTACCCAACAGGAAAATGGGAAGCTGTTGCCACCACCTTCATTTTACTCATCCAGAGGCCCAGCAGAAAGTATGCAGCTAGGTCTCTCTGGGTTTCCCCTGAAGCACAGACTTGCTGTTCAGAGTAACCGTGACATGTCATTTTTGTACACAACTCAAAGCTAGAGAAACAGACCAACCACTGCTACCCCAGTTTCCCCTCCCTAATGCAATAACATGCCCCGTATAGCAAGTTTGGTTAAAAACAGGGTTTGAGGATGAAAAGGCATGAGCTCAAGTATTGATTCTGCCACTTGGGCTCTCTGAATCTTGACTTTCCCATCAGAAAAAGAGGAATGCTCTGAAGATTAAACTTCCAGATGATTACATATGTGCTCTGTCATGTCTCTAGATGATAGTTACACTGCCTGTCCCAGAAAAATATACACATAATGTTGTCAGTGTCCACAGGTTGACTGAAGCTTTTCCATAGACTTCACACTAAGATCTCTGAAGCACAAGAGGTTTCTTTGACTCACATTCAATACTGATAGCTATTCATCTAAAGAATGTAGTATTAATAGTCTCTTATGTGTTTACTTATATCAAACTGCATGTTTATTTCCTAAAGGACAGAACTCAAGCCTGCCAGTAATTCATCAGTTTCTATACCAGGCCCCACTGATGATTGGTCTATCAGTAAAGATGCTGCACCTAAGGTCCTTCAGGATTCAGAGAAGCCAGGTGCCCCCCCCCCTTTGGAACCCATCCTCTCCTTATATTTCAGAATATCTGCTAATACACTGGAACTCAATACAGGGATAGAACAGCTGCTATCCTTTGCCTTTGGCATAGACAACCTCAGCCATTCCATCTACTAGGCATTCTGAGTGCTTCCAATTTCCTCTCTGTTGGCTAAGCTCCACAGACAGCTTGCCTTCCTAACCAAAGCAACAGAAAAGAACATAAAGTTGGGCAAAATACATACCTCAGATTCTTCATCCACTGTGTGTGGGCATTGTATCTGATGTCCAGAATAGCATCAAATACAATGAAACACAGAAATGGAGGATGGATGAGTGGATGGATGGATGGTGAGTAGATAAGTAGTGTGTGGATAAATTGATTGGTGGGTAAGTATAAGATAGGTGAGTGAATGGATGGATGGGTAGGTGGGTTTCTTTTACCCATGCACAATACTTTTATCTATTCATCTAAGTGATGGGATGGATGGATGGATGGATGGATGGATGGATGGATGGATTGGTGGATTGATGGATGAGTGTGTGGATGAATAGATGGATGGATAAGTACACAAGAATGAACTAGAGTTGAACTGATAATCTGAGACCTAAGAAATGTGAACACTGACTCCTATAAAACATAGATTCTGCCTATGGAACCAATAAGGTTTATAAAGTTAAGTGAATTGTGTGTTTTGCTAAGCACCAGTTTCCTCATCTGTAAATTGAGAACTAAAGAAGTAGTTGTGCTGTGTTTTCACAAAGGGCCCTACCATCAACCAGCACGATCTGCAAGGTCAACAGCCTTCTTGCTGCTAAAAAAAAAGTCACTAAACTAGAGACTGTGGCTGCCGTTTTGTAGCAATATCCCCTGCCATTAAAACATTTCCATCTGACTCAGGAAGTAAACAACTCACAAGTGTCAGGAAATCCTTTAAACATGCAAGGTCCCACATCACCAAGGCTGGGAACAGGAAACTGACATGTCAAGCTGCCTGAAGTCCTGGAAACAGACATTAATGAGATGGAGACTTGGTTGGATGATTGGATGTGGAGGAAAATAAGATGGGGTGGAGTGGTAATCTAGCCATAGTGTGTGTGTGTGTGTGTGTGTGTGTGTGTGTGTGTGTGTGAAATTATCAAATAATAAATTAATTTTATGAATTAAAAACTGGGCCAGGAATAGTAAAACACACATTTAATTCTAATAACTGAAAGGCAGAAGCAGGCAGATATGTTTGAGACCAGCCTGGTTTACATAGCAAATTCTAGGCCAGCCAAAGCTACATAGTGAGACCCTATCTCCAAAAAGTTAAACCAATTAAATAATTACGTGATTGATCATCTTTTTTCAACCCATGACTTCAACTAACCACAACCAAAGGTATTTTGAAAAGAAAATTTCATTTTCACTGAATTCATATAGATATTTCTCGTTATTATTCACAATTCTCTAGACCACTGGTTTTCAACCTGTGAATCACCATCCCTTTGGGGATCAAACCCTTCCACAAGGGTCACATATCAGATATCCTGTATATCAAATATTTACATTATGATTCATAACAGCAGCAAAATTAAAGTTATGAAGTAGAAACAAAATGATTTTATGCTTGGGGTCGCCACACATGAAAACTACATTGAAGGGTCACAACATTAGGAAAGTTGAGAACCACTGCTCTAAACAACACAGCGTAACAATTATTTGCATTGAATTTCCATTAAAAAGTGATCTAGAGATGACAAGTACTTGGAGGATATGAACAAATTATTAAATTATAAGCAAATTCTATGTGTTTTTATATAAGGACCTAGAGCTTCTAGATTTTTGTAAGTCTGGTAGAGGAATTCTAGAATCTAAAACACTGAGGAGCACTATGTAAGTAACTTTCAGAAAGTCACACAACTACTTGGATGGACAATACACCCAAAACAGTCCAGATACAGAGATGACACCTCTATCCCTTTGGACAGGTGTGTAACAGAATGTCAGAGATGTCACATACTTTGACAAATGTCGCACAGCTAAATATAGAACTGCAACATGAAGTTTTGGAAAATAGTCTGCTACTTCAACTATGCGCCCTCTACAGAGTCTTCTAGCCCTATAACATGTAAAGACTCTAATGAAAAATGCATTCCTCTAGATTCAATTCTAGTCAGATCCTAGTACGAAAACAGGGTCTTTCTCTTCTTTCACCTCATCTACTTTTACTTTAGTCTATTGTCTACCTGAACTCTCTTCTAAAAATAAAAATGGTCTCTTGTGCTAAACTGTTATTCACTGTGCTAGCAAACAGCTACAGCCCCTCCCTGGAGAGAACTGTAGTGCCTAGCTCCTTTTCCCTAGGTCTTAGCCCTATGGCTTCTTTAGCCAATGAAAATGCAGGCAAAATGACAGGAACTGTGGCTTTAGGAGCCAGAAGACACATCTTAAAACCTAAATGGTGGTTTTAAGAGGACACAAATCTCCAGAGCAAATTTCTGTGTCAGCTTCCTGACATTGGTCACACTGGGTCTAGAGAAAGGAAAATGTGAAGGACAAAGGTGGTGAAGTCATAGTGGACATATGTCATGGGCAAGAAGTAAGCTTATGACACTGTGAACCACTGATACTTAAGAACTGCTTACCACAACACCCCAACCTTTATGCTGATACAGAAACTGGTACAAGAAGTGGGGTGTCACCATAACATATAAGAAACTAAAGACATGTAGCTTTGGTTGCTGGAGCCCTGCAAGTAACAGAAAAAAAAAACTATTATTGAAAGCTGGATTAATATTAATTCATATTTTACAAATGTAGGACATTTGGTAAAGCTGTCATCTGAAATAAATTGGAAGAGGGAAATGTATCTGATAAACTTGGAAAACAGAAAGTCAGGTAGCAATTGTTACCATTAGCTGTATTTGACAAGGACAAGAATAAAAAGACGTGTTGTTTGTTGAATTGTATCTTCCCTTTCCCTATTTATACTTTATGCTGAGAAATTAACCCATTACTTCTCCAGAATATTCCCTTATAAGGTCTTCACAGTGTTGATGAAACTAAAATTAGGTCGTTAAGGGAATTTGTAACCCTGTATGACTAGTTTCTTATAAAAGGAAACTTTAGTATAGGAGAAATGAGCTGCCAGATCACTGTAGGGACAGACTAGCTCAACAGGTCATTTCCATAGTTTTCAGGAAGTTCAGGAAGGTTGTAAGCAGAATTTTACAGCTTGAACGATGATGGATGAGAAGAGTAGAGCAAAGGGTTATTGAAAAAGGACTTGGGCTTTGATACTGGGATCTAGAGGTGTATACCGAGGGAGAAGTGGTACAAAGAAACATGGGAGAGGGCTGCTGTTTACAAGCCAGTAAGAGGCCCAGAGGACTCTTCTTCCCCATCCCTCAGAACCAACTAATCCCACAGACACTCTAATTTGGGACTTCTTTTGTCTAGAACTGGAAATAATTTCTGTGGCTTAAGACACCTATCTGCCACGTTTTGTCTTGGACTCCTTCACATACTGTTGCAACATGGGAACAGAAAAGAACTGGCTTCCTTGTAAATGGAAATGAAAGAGAATAAAGAGCCACAAAATTCTAGGCCTTGTAGGCTTGAAAGAGACAAGTCTTTTCTCATCTTCAACAATAAAAGACAAAATTGAGATGGACTCTGGACAAACCAATTAAAACTCAGCCTCAAGGCAAAGATGAAATCACGAGGTCAGACAGCCTGCCCATTGTTAAAACATCTGAACACATTTTAAAAGTCCCAGTGAACCCTTTCAGCTGAAAATAGAGAAAGGGAAGTGGGGTTCTGAATCTTCATGAATGCCCCCAGATCCAAGGTAATCAATATGAATTATAAGTGTGGTTCTTGGTATAGAAAACTGACTAGAACTTTTTACATGATAAAAAGGACCAAATTTTACTCATTTTTGCAAACAAAGAGTCATAGTTATCCTTTATTACAAGTAATTGTGACTGTAGGAAATGAACTAACACCCAAGCTGCCTGGGGAGTGGAGGAAGCCCTGGGTGAGTGAAGTCCTGAACAAACATGTGTTGTTGAAATGGGCATGACAATAACAAAGACCAAAGCCTCAAACCCATGGGAAAGTGGTGAAGTTGTTCCCCATGTGAGCCAGGCCAGTGGAACAGCATAGCTCCCCTCCAGGTCTGAGTGCAAGCGTGTGGCCAGTGTGCAACTAGGAACTGCCACTTTCTCCTCCTAGATGTCTACAACCTGAGACTGTGCACCTCCAGAGCCCTCCCACCAACTTTAGCTAGCCCCTCTCCCTGTGCTGTTCATAATAAACACACTGAGGTCCAAGGCTCAGGGATAGAAGGTATCTTCCTTCATAGAGCTCACACCCCTTCTGCACATGCCTGTGTGTGTGTGTCCTTTCTTCGTTCCCTCATTGCTCCTAGTCAGGAAGTTCCAAGAACCAAGCCACACAGGTTGAGGTCAAAGTAAAAAGTGGGTTGACAACTTTTCAGCCACAACAGGGTATGATGGGAAATAGAGAATCCCCCCTGCCCACAGAAGTGAAACGAAAGATCTACTTCTGGGAATTAAAAGGATGTATGAGCTCCCTGATAGATCTTAGATCAATGGTTCTCAACCTTCCGAATGCTGTGACCCTTTAATACAGTTCCTCGTGTTGGGATGATCCCCAACCATAAAATTATTTTTGTTGCTACTTTATAACTAATTTGCCACTGTTATGAATTGTAATGTAAATATCTGATACATAGAATATCTAATATATGACCCCCAAAGGGGTTCTGACCCATTGGCTGAGAACCGCTGTCTCAGGTCCTGACTGACCCCAAAATTCCTGTGTCAAAGGCTTGGACTCCAGTGTGGAGCTTTTTGGAAAAGGTGAGTCCTTTAGGAGATGGAGAGTCATGGATTCATGATAGGTCGTTAGGTCCCTGGGAGAGGATCCTTGAAGGACACTGTGTACTTGAATCCATCCTCCTTCTCCATTCCCCTCGCCCTCTCCATGCCCCACTTCTCTGTTTCTGGGCCATGATGTCAGCATTTTTATGCTGTCATGCTCTGTCTCCATAATGGCCTGCTTCACCGCAGGCCCAGAATTCTAAGTCCAACTGGTCACCGACTGGAACTTCCAACACTGAATCAAAAGGAGCCTTTTTCCTTTATAAATCTATTTTCTCAGGTACTTCCTAAACTAATCAAAAGCTGACTAACCTCTATGGTAAGGGGACTGTACAACATCTGTCCCATTGAGTCTCGAAACATCCTTCTCCTTTTCAAATAAATAAATAAATAAAAGATGATTTGTTACAGACATCTGAGTACCTGAAGTTAGAATCAAATACATGTCATGTTAGACCAGCACTGGATCTCGGGCTTTGTTCCTGTCATCATGATTAGTAAGTTTTTGTACAGTGTCTCTAGACAGAAACAGAGAATGAGTTTATTTTGCAATGAAAAGAGATAGAATAAATTATTGGCAATGAAAAGAGAAGATCATAATAAGACGTGTCATCCACACTGCTCCCTTCCTTTTCCAGGGGGACACTGTCTCTTTGGCTGGCAATGAAACTTCCTTCACATGAAAGCAGTGTGCTTCTCGACAAAGGTTTCAAGTCCCCTGATAGTCTGCCACAGTAGCGAATGACACAAAGGATGTTCTGCAAGCTTATTCCAGCATCTTATATGCCTCATAATATACATAGAGAAATCAGCCCTTGTTATTAGTCACAGTAGAGTCCAGTCTACATGGAATGACACAGGCATCAACCTCCTCCTCCTCCTCCTCCTCCTCCTCCTCCTCCTCCTCCTCCTCATTGGCGGATGCAAGTCAGTACTTGTTACACCACACAGATGTCCAGATCTTCTCATGCCACTGGGGCTGGGTTCTAGAGTCACAAGAATCTAGACTGGTTAGAGCAATCAACGAAAAAATTCTGGGGTCTAAAGTCCCATCTGAAGACTCATCATGCATCCATGCCAGGAAAAAGCACACAACACTTGTAGCTTATCTTGATTAAATGTTTGCTGGTTTTACACCATTACACAATGAATAAGGCCAGATGATTGATTTCATGCTTCACTGAGTTCTAGGTCATTTGTCTTTCCTTGTTGGGGATGGATGATGAAGCCACATCAGGCTATCAAGGGGAATACTTTATACTATGCAGAAAATTTCTCCCTCAGAATAGAATTCCAAGAGTTATTATCCACAGCTGTTTATCAAGAAGGAGCCCCCCTTTTCCCTAAAAGAAAAGACTTCTCAACCCTGATTGTTGGTTGGTTCACTCAAACACATGAAGGATAGTCTTTGGTGCAGAGACACAGCATCAAAATGTAGGGGGTTAGAGGAATTCTGGATATCAAACACAGGGCCCTGCACATACTAGGCAAGGCCTCTACTACTGAGCTACACACACACCCAACTGATTCAAATATACAAGCCAAAGCTGAGGGCCACAGCCACAGACAGGATCTCTATGAGGGCATCAATTGAGACTTCTTCAAAGCTGTCACCTCAACAACTAGGACGCTACATAGCACATAACTGCTCAATCCAAGAATGTGAGAAGGAAAATCTGTAAAAGAATAAATTATTCCTAACCCGAAACAGCCCACCCTCTCTGTGTGGTGGTCTCTCCCCATGATTTATATGAGCCTCTCTGGCTCTTGGATGTCTAATAATTTTATTCAGAATGGTATTGTCTGATTCAGTAATTATTCCCCCATGATGGTTACCTAATTTAGCCTCAAAATAATTAAAGCAGCTCCTTGGTTTCACTGGTCCTCTAAAGGGTTTGGTACCCATGTGTGACTTAAGCCACAGGGCTGTACAGTCCTCCTGTCATCACAAAAAGTTCAAGTGCACTAACTGATTTTATTTTGAAAAGCAGTGAGTGACCTTGGTTATCTAATCCTACCCTCTCCTTTTATGGCTGGCAATGAAATTTAATGGTAATGAACATAAGGACATAAATGTGGCTCAAAAACAACCACATAATACAGAGAAGGGAGAGGTGGAGAGCTCAGAGAAACCAGAGAGAAACAAACAAACCTCTGCAGGGGCTTGATCCTCGGCAAGTTCTTCATAATTAATACAGTGACCTGGCTGAACAGAGGCTTGGTCCATGGTGAGTTCATCATAATTAATACAATGACCTGCAGGGGCTTGGTCTATGGTGAGTCCATCATAATTAATACAATGACCTGGCTAAACAAATAGGAACTGGGGAACTTGAACAAAGAAAGGGCAGTCTACCATATCCTGATCAGACCACATTAGAAGTCCCCTATTCAATTTGTGAGAAATATATAATGAGAAGGATAATGTATTACATATATATATATATATATATATATATATATATATATATATATCCCTATCAATTCTGCTACTTTAGAGAACCCTGTATTTGTGAGAAGGATAATGTATTACATATATATATATCCCTATCAATTCTGCTACTTTAGAGAACCCTGACTAATACAGACTTATCCATGATTTCCTCAGGGGAGAAATGAAAGTTTAAAAATAGAAATTTGTAATTTCAGCTCATGATAAGGATTCTGATGAACCAAACAAAAAGTGACTGGCAACAAAGCAGAAGTTCCTCAAAGTAAGATGTTCCCATAGGTCCTCTGTGAGGAATGACATCTGTGCCATCAGCAAAGTCTGAGGAGGAGACAGAATAGAAAGTGAAGAGAGGAGGTGGTGTGACTGCATGGGACAAAAAGAGGGTCTGTGAAACTGGAGTGCTGGGTGGGAATGGGCAAGCACTGAATCCAATCAGGATTGGCCTTCATGCAGATTACTTCCCTGGAATCCTACAAAGGCAGCAGTTGTTCTCCCCATCTCTCAGGTTGATTAGGAATAGAGCCAGATTTATCATGAGCTGTTGGGCAATTGGGGATTCCCCTAAATAATGTTCTCTGTAGTGTGATATATTTCTTAAAATTGTAAGAACCATCATTATCCTTGGCCATTAGAGAAATGCAAAGCAAAACATCTTTGAGATTCCATCTCACCTCAGTCAGAAAAGCTAACATCAACCAACAAACAACAACAAACACTGTTGAGACTGTAGGGAAAGAGGAGTCCATATTCAATATAAGTATCAGTATGGAGGTTCCTCAAAACACTAAAAATATCACTACTGCACCCAGGTATATATACCCCCGGATATATGCAAAAGGACTCTAAGCACTGCCACGGAGCAACCATATTCATTGCTGCTCTATTCATAATAGCTAGGAAATGGAGCCAACCTATATGTCTACCAGCAGATGAACAGATAAGGATAATGTATAACATATACATGATGGAATTTAATTCACCCATAAAGAAAACTGAAATCATAACATTTGGAGGAAACAAATGGATCAGGAAACCATTGTAGTAAATAAAATATACCAGATTGAGGAACACAAATACTTCATTTTCTTCATACACATGTCCTAGATTTTAACTTTTATATGTGTGGGAGGTAGTATAGGTCATGAATCTAGAAACTATAAGAGAGGGGAAAGAGGCCTTAAGGGCAGGCTGAGGATGGGAGCAAGAAAATAACAGAATATGAGAGCAAACAGGGACTAGTAAGGAGAGGAACTGGCCAGCAGGAGGGGCAGGGTTTGTGGGGTGGAAGGGTGGAGGATCAACAAGAACAAAGCATTCTGAAAAGGCCATAATGAGAGGCCAGGGGGTAAGAGCATTTCTATTATTTGTTGTTGCTGGGTTTTTTGTTTTTGTTTTGGGAGGGTTGGGGGTTGTTTTGGTTTGGTTTGGTTTGGTTTGGGTTTGGTTTTTCGAGATAGGGTTTCTCTGTTTAATCCTTCCTGTTCTGGAACTCACAGAGATCAGCCTGCCTCTGCCTTCCCAGTACTGGGATTAAGGGTGTGTGCCATCACCACCCAGCTGTTGTTGCTGTTTTGAGATAGGGTCTCTCTGTTGCATTACCCTGGCTGTACTGGAACTCCCTATGTAGATCAGACTGGCCTTGGACTCACAGAGATCCTCCTGCCTCTGTATGTAAATGCTGGGCCCATCAGGAGCATTTTTACTATGCAGAGGATTCAGGTTCATTTTCCACATGACAGGTCACAACCACCTGTAATTCCAGTTCCAGTGGATCCAATGTCCTCTTCTGACTTGGAGAACACCTGCATGTACAGGGGGCACATACATACACTCAGAAACACACACATACATGTGATACAAAACAAGTAAACCTTAGAGGGAGGAAGGGAGGGAGGGAGGGAGGGAGGGAGGGAGGGAGGGAGGGAGGGAGGGAGGGAGGGAAGGAAAGCCATAATGAAACCTAGTACTCCATATATTAATTTTTTTAAAAAACTAATAAAAAAGAAAAGGAAAAGGATGTGAGAACTATGACTGAGGAGGTATCTCCAAAGATGTACACTGCAAGGCTGTCTGTCAAACATCTGAACCAAGCCAACTTCATCAATAACAGGCAGATAAATGCCTTGTAGTGTCATGCAGCAGTTCAGTAAACCAGATATGCATGCTATGAAAAGAAGGTAAGGTAAATGGTTTCAGAAAGCCCATACTATTCTACCACTTACATAATTTCATAATTAATTCAGTACAACAGCTGATATTTACTGAGCCTTCCTATGCAGGAAACCCAGTAAATTATAATGTTATGGGGGTCAGCCAGCTTCATCCACAGACCAGTACTGTGAGGCAAGTGTCTTACTCACCCATTTGAAAATGAAAAGGCAAAGTTTAAACTTTCCTGGACTATACAGCTACCAAGGATCAGAGTAGGGGCTGGAACCTGGCACCATGATGCCAAGAGCTAGACACATAGCCAACTACATGTGTCCTCTCTGTTATATTCCTGGAACATGGACACATGATGATAAATAAATGCACACACACACACACAAAGTGAGTTTGTGTCTGGAGGTATCTGGAGTATAACTGAGGATGAGTGTGAGGTGTGCAGGTGTGCTGGTCCATGCAGAGCTATGTGGAGGGGTGGGGTGTTCAGGAGTGCTGGTCCATACAGATCTGTGTGGAGGGGTGGGGTGTGCAGGTGTGCTGGTCCATGCAGATCTGTGTGGAGGGGTGGGGTGTGCAGGTGTGCTGGTCCATGCAGATCTGTGTGGAGGGGTGTGATGGGTATAGGTGTGCTGGTCCATGCAGAAGCCACGGGCTGGCCTCAGAGTCTTTCCTCAATTGCTCACAACCTTGCTTTCTTTTTCTGTTTTATGGATTTGGGGTTGGGGTTATTTGGGGAGTGTTAGCCTAGGTTTCTCCCTGAATCTGAAGATCTCCAATTTGCTAGACTAACTAGCCTCTGAGCCACAGAGCGTCCCTATCTCTGTGTCCCCACCCATGTCATTTATCCCCTGACTCATCCAACCCCCACCGGAAAGTAAGTTCTGAATGTTTATCAGTGTACAAGTACGCTCTCTGAGAAGGCTGACAGAGAATGGAGAGCCCTCACACAGACTGATCACTACTTGATTACTTGATTACTACTGTTTCAAAGCTAAGTTTCATGTATCCCAGGCTGGCTGCCTGATCCTCCTGCCTCCACTTTCCAGTGCTGGCATTATAGGCAGGCACCACAACAGTTACATTCAGTTTAATTGATGCTTCTGGTCAAACAGAGGCTTCCTACACTCTCAACAAGTACTCTACCAACCCAGCAACATACCCAGGCCTAGGGTCAATTTTAATGGGGATTTCTGGCAATGTTTTTATTAGTTCTTTGAGAACTGCATACATTTTGCTCATATTCCACATCCCCAAACCCTCCCAGATTCACCCCTTTCCTTCCCATCCAATTTTGTGTCTTTTTTTAAAAAACTCATAACATCCAATTTGTGCTGCCCATATGTTCTTGGATGTGGCCACAGCCACATATGGCCAAGTTTTGACACTTGTTGACATTGAGAGATAGCAAAAGCCTGTTGCTTAAGATCATCCTATTCCTTTGCAAAATAATGCCCTGTGAAACTAAAAACTTTAAAAAATGGCGTGGGGAGACAGTAAGTGATAGACCCAGGAGCCAGCAGTGAAAGAGACCAGACTTCAGCCTGGTTTCAAGCACAGGGCCACTTCTGTTCTGCTACTCCAAGCAATCACAGTTTGTTCAGTGGACCGTAAGCACAAGGATGGAGCCAGTCTAGTTATCACTACATCTTGGCTTTATTTCATGTATTAGCTTCATCCAGGAAAAGTTGTGTTTAAATAAAATATTTGCATATAAAACAATATTTTCTTACTGATATCCATTGTAATTCTAGGGATATGTTCCCACAGAAAAGAATCCAGTCCCAATATGTTAAAAAATAAGTCCCAAGTAAGAATCAAATCATTTGGTGCTGATGAGATAAGTCAGTAGTTAAGAGCACCGGCTACTCTTGAAGGGGACCTAGGATCAACTTCCAGAATCCACATTGTGACTCACAACCATCTGTAACTCTAATTCTGGGGGATGCAATGCCCTCCTCGTGTCTCCATGCTAGGGTACAAGGCACATACACACATGCAGGCAAAGGGATTGCTGTTTATTTTTGTAAAGAATAATTTTAAAAAAGAATCAGAGCATTTGTGAGACTGGAGAGATGTCTCTATGGTTGAGAGCAAAGACTGCTCTTAGAGAGGACCTGAGTTCAGTTGCTAACACCCACATCTGGTTGCTCACAGATATCTGTAACCCCAGTTCCAGGAGAACCTGAACACCTCTGGCTCCACAGACACCTGCACTCATGCACACATACCCACATACTGACACATGTATGTACACATAATTGAAAATAAAAAAGAGCCATTTTTAAAACCTTCTGATTTTTTAAAAAGAATTGCATATTCCATCAAAGAACTGTGACCACAGTAGATCTAACTCACACTTTCCCTGGCCAAGTGGCCATAGAGAATACATTTCAGCCTATGAAAACTCAGATTCCTGGTTTGTTCCTCCTTTAATCAGCCAAACTGGTTGCTAAAGCTTCACCTCAGCAGGGCCAAGTAGGAAAACCATGAAAATTCTATTAAGTAAAATTTACCAACTGAGAAGACCACCATCTGTCCTGGTTGATTTAAAATACCTGTCAAGTGGTATCTTAGCAGAAGTTCTTTGGATACTCCAGAAAAGCTGTGTCTCCATCATGCTAAACTCATAAACTTGTATCCAGGCTCATGAAACACAGAAAATAGCTGTGAGTGGAATGGGTCTAAGGGCTAGCCTGCAGGCATCAATGCTTGAGTTAAACCTGTTATCTACCACAACAGCTAATGGTCAATGGAACTTACCTCTTCTCATCTGGACCATGAATATGAAAGTGGTACATGCACACAAATGCAGTATACAAGCCTGTGGTGTTCTGAAGGAGAATGGTCCCTATAGGCTCTCATGTTTGCATGGTTGGTCCCCTGTTAGAGGAACTGTTTGGGAAGGATTAGGAGGGCTGATCTTGTTAGAAAGGGTGTGTCACTGAAGGTTGGTTTAAAGTTTCAGCCACTTACCCCAGACTCAGCCTCATCTTCCCCCAACCCTCCCTACTGCCTTACAGATTAAGATATAAAGCTCTCAGCTACTGCTCCAGTGCCATGCCTGTCTGCCTTCTGGCATGATAATTATGGACTAAACCTTAAAACTATAAGCAAGCCCCCAATTAAATGCTTTCTTTTGTAGTTGTTGCTTTGGTCATAGTGTCTTTTCATGACAATATAATAGTAACTAAGACAGAGCCTAACTTTTAAGATTATAAACAGTACTATAGTATAAATGCAATAGTTGAAATGATTTCTTTTAAAAATATCCAGTCCAGTGCCAGGTGTGCTGGCACACAGTTTTAATCCTAGCACTGGGGAGGCAGAGGCAGGCAGATCTCCATGAGTTCCAGATCAGCCTGGTCTACATAAGGAGTTGCAGGCCAACCAGGACTACACAGTGAGACCTTGTCTTTAAAGAAATAAAAGGCCAGTCCAAATGACATATACAATTTTTACTAAGAATTAAATAATCAAACAGGTTGAAACTGGAGAAATGGCTCAGCAGTTAGGAGTACTTGCTGCTCTTGCAAAAGACCCAGGTACAATTCCCAGCATGTGAGTGATGGCTTACAATTGACCAAAGCAGGACCTGATACCTCCTCAGATACTGTATGCACATACTCACATATATACTCATGCACACACAGAAATAAATTTTAATTTACAAAACATAACACATCAGTATAAATATATATTCCATGAAGGGAAACAAAGTATAAATATTTTCCAGTATTTAAATATATAAGTTTTAAGTTATCTAGAAGAAATATAGTTTATAGTTATTTATTTGCATTTTTAATTTGATTTTCATTTTCTCAACTATGAATACATGACTATGTATACATGCCACAATGCAAAATGTGTGTTTGGATGTATGTGCATGGAGACCAGAAGTTGGTGTCAAGCATCTGCTTTGTTGTTCTCCACTTTGTTTCCTAAGATAAGGTCTCTCACTCAACCTGGAGCTTACCAATTTGGCTCATCTAGCTAGCCAGCTTACCAGGGAGCATCTGTCTCTGCCTCCTGAACGCTGGGATCACCATAGGCTGAGTGCTGGGATCACCACAGGCTGGGTGCTGAGATCTCCACAGGCTGAGTGCTGAGATCACCACAGGCTGAGTGCTGGTACCACAGGCTGAGTGTGGGGAGACACCGTAACCATGCCTCCAAAGGGCTGGCTACAGGTGTGTCTGACCACACCTGTGAAGGCGTGGTCAAGGTGAAGTCAGGATGACGAGGGAGGGACTCTTAAGGGATGGCAGGCACATGGGAGCCCCTCTTCTTCTGCTGCTGCCCCTTCTCCCTGGCCTTGCTGCTCTGGCTTGCGTTTGGCTGGTATTTACCTGAATGAAGGTATCTTGAATCTACAAGCTTTTTCCATCAGCTGAGTGCTGGGATCACCACAGGCTGAGTGTGGGATCACCACAGGCTGAGTGCTGGGATCACCACAGGCTGAGAGCTGGGATCACAGGCTGAGAGCTGGGACCACAGGCTGAGTGCTGGGATCACCACAGGCTGAGTGCTGGGATCACCACAGGCTGTACACTGGGATCACAGTCTGACTCGGCTTTCAGTGGCTCTCAGACTGGGAATGCCAGTCCTCATGCCTGCACAGGATGTGCTGTATCTACTGAGCATCCCCACAGTTCCCTTCTTCTTTCTTCACTATAGTATCCCTTGTGTTCTGAAGAGTGCTTAGCACACAGTAGACATTTGATGTGTATCTTAATGGGAAAATGTGTATTTTCCAGGAAATATTCTGACGGTAAGACCAATTAACATTAAAATCTATTGTATTTGTCTAAACAAGTTGGTTATCTAAATCAGTTTCATAGTACCTTACCATTGCCCAGCACCCCAGGAGGATGTAAACTCCATATGGTCTTAACTGGTTGCCCTAGCTTAGTTTGTTCTTTGGCACTTAGTTCCTCCAGCTAAGGCTCCGAAGAGAGTCTTAATCATCTTGCACTCACTGTCTGCCTCTGCTTTCCTTATACTATTTGATGGGAAAGAAGCATGATTGAGAGAATAGATTTCAGTGTAGATATTAGAACTGCAGATTTAGGGAACAGACACAGAGTTTATTTGTTCTATGACGAACATCTACTCATATGGCCTTTTAACTGTTTTCTAGAACAATACAGTGCAGGTGTTAATTTGGCCCAGAGAGGGACTTGAAAACCCACTCACTCGCAGCTTGCTTGACTTTTTCTTTGGCAAGATCAAAAACACCTATCTTCAGGAGGCACCAGCATGTGAATTGAATCACTCCACTAATTGATTAAATGCAAAGTTATACTAAATCACTCCACTCAAAGTGAGGTTGACTTGTAAATGTTCCCAGAGGTAATTAGTGACTAGTCATATCCAATCAACAGAAAAAACAATTCAGACTTGGGCAACAGTGGATGTCGGGGAATCTGGAAGATCGACATTAAACAAACCCTCTGGGTAGCTCCATTTTCCTCAGATTTTTCTAAGCATTAAGAACTATAGTTTAGCCTTCAGCACCGTTTGTGAAAACGATGACTACACAAATGTGTTCTGCAACAGGAAGCATATGTTTGATTCTCATCAGAATACATCGCCCTCTTCCTCTTCCTCAGGTCATGCAGGAAAGAAGAAATTATTTCTTGACCATTCTCTAGGCTTTAACCACACGCAATTGCATGCTAGTTTCTTCCTCTGCCTTAGAGCATCAGAGGTTGTGTGATGTTTGTTTGCCCTTCTACACTTGACCTCTGCTCCTGTCTTCCAGCAAGGCCAAGTTCAAAGCCTGTGCAAACAGGAGCCAAATATCCACAACCTCACAAGTAGAAACCTGCATTGGTCTGTGTTCTCTTATTTACACAGAAAGTTATATGGAAAATCCTATCTCCTTTCCTTAAAAACCCTCCTGAAACAACTGCTAAAAGCAATACTTTATGTAACAGAGGAATCAACATGGTAAAGAATCTACATAGAGCTTATTCTAATTCACTTGTGTCTGTGGGCATACCTGAACGGTCCAGTCTCATTTTATTCAGCTTTTAAATTCAACACCAACAGACACATCCTCTGAACTGTTTAGCTGTAAGTGAGATATTGCCTAGAAAACCACACTTCCTGACTTTGGGATGTCCTCTGAGCCCCACTCAAAGCAAAGCAGAGTTACTAGAAAGTGAGTTTAGAAAATCTAATGCTGGGGGCTGGAGAGATGGCTCAGAGGTTAAGAGTGCTGGCTGTTCTTCCAGAGGTCATGAGTTCAATTTCCCAGCAACCACACGGTGGCTCACAACCATCCGTTATGAGATCTGCTGCCCTCTTCTGGTGGAAGCAGAATGTTGTATACATAATAAATAAATAAAAGCTTTTTTTTTCATTAAATTATTTTTAATTAAAGAAATCTTATTTTACATATGAATCCCAGTTCCCTCTCCCTCCTGTCCTCTCACTCTCCCCACTATTTCCCAATCCCACCCTCCATCCACTCCTCAGACTGAGTGACCTGTGTGTTTCATGGGGGATCCTCAAAGTCTGTCACAAAATTTGAGGCAGGACTGAGGACCCCACCCCTGTATCTAGACTGAGCAATTATCCCTCCATAGGTAATGGGCTCCAAAAAGCCAGTACATGCACTAGGGTGAATATTTATTTGCAGGATCTTCAATAATTCCATCTCTTTTTTTTTTTCCTTTGTTACTTAGATTTTGTTTGAATGGGGTTGCATACAAGAAACACACCTCAACTTCAAAGACAGGCATTACCTCAGAGTAAAGGGTTGGGATAAGATACTCCAATCAAATGAACCCAAGAAACAAGCTGGGGTTGCTATCCTAATATCTAATATATTAGACTTCAATCTAAAATCAGTCAAAAGAGATCAATTAGGTCATTTCATATTTATCACAGGAAAAATCCATCAGGAAAATGTAATCAAATTGAAACATCTATGCCCCAAATACAAAGGCACCAACATTTGCGAATAAATAAAATCTTAAAATAGAACTCATTAAAAAAAAAAGAAAAAGAAAATCTAATGCTGGTATTCGGGACTTCTTCAGCCTACACATATGCTGGCCTTACCCGTAACACCTATTCTTCTCACACTACATCCAAGTATCTAATAAGATGCAATTTTTTTCAAATAAAAAAATAAAACTCAGGGACTGAAGAGATGGCTCAGTGGACTGCTCTTTCAGAGGACCTGGGTTCAATTCCTAGCACCCACATGACAGCTCACAACTGTCTATAATTCCAGTTCCAGGGGACCTAACACCCATGGCAAAGCGCCAATGCATATAAAATAAAAATTAATAAATTTAAAAAATAAATAAATGAATAAAACTCTCATTAATTCAATTCATTCACTCAGAAAGTAAATCCTATCAGGCTTCAAAGTTGGCACTAAGAACCAGCAGCTAGTGAGAGTCCTACTGGACTTTATCAACACTACTAACAGGCCAGTACTGACACAGTGTCTCTCTCCCTCTCTCTCTCTCTCTCTCACACACATACACACACACACACACACACACACACACACACACACACACACACCTGTGCAAGGGATGAGGAAAGATGAGAAGTAGTGAAAATAAAGGAAAGAATGATGAAATCATGTTTTATACTTGGATCTTCTGGGAGTACTTGTCTTGTGGTGTTTAATTTATACATCACCTGTATATTCCTCCCCCTTTCCAGATATGAACCCCAAGGTGTGCTGAGGTTGAAAGACACTCCTACTGGTACACGTAAGAACAGCCTCAACAGTATATCCGTAACCCAGTCAAAATCAAAATATCTTCTCTAATTTTCAAAACCCTCTACTATATTGATAATACAGTAGCTCAAACTAAGAGTAGGAAACATTTCATTTTTGGTTAAAAAAAAAAAAAAAACCTTCCCGTGAGGCAAAATGGTGTCTCCTGAACATGACAGGACCAATGAACTGGTGAACTGCCAGCACCTGTGGTTGCCTACATAAGACATGAACAAGATCAAGCCAGTCAGCATTCCAACGTGGAAGGGAAGGGACTCACAAGCCCCACCCCCAACTGAGGAGCTACTGACAGTTGATGGATTTGGCGGGGGCTATGGTCCTAAGTAAGTGGAACACACTCTAGTGGAGGAAACCGCTCCCATAAATATATGAGTGGTACAAATCAGATGCAGCGGGTTATAAAAAAATTGAAAAATGATATGAAGTTGGGAGGCAGGTAGGGGGTATAGGGTAGATCTAGAATGAATTAGGGTAAGAGGTGGGGGAATAAATATGATCAAATATATTATATGCATTATGAAATCCTCAAAAATTAATAAAATATATTTTAACAACAACAACACCTTGAAGTACTTCTGGGCATAGTAGCACCAACCTCATGTAGTTAAAGCAAACATGAAGATCCAACCTTATGCTCTGTCCCTTCACAATCTTGTTTTCTTACTTCCCTGATCTATATCTGCAGGTTAAGATCTGACATTAGTAATGTACAAGACTGATGATTCCCCGTACACTCACAAATGCATACACACACATACATGCATGAACACACATTCACACTCACACACCACACACACATACATTCATCATACATACACACATTCATATACACATACACACACATGCAAATATATGCACACACATTCATTCTCTCTCTCTCTCATACACACACACACACACACACACACACACACACACACAAAGCTAGACCTACCACTTTAAAGTGTAAGGACATAGTAACAAGAGCTCACTGTGTACCAAGTTCAGTTCCAGCACTCTACAAATTGATTACTCCCTCCTCACTATATCAGGACATCATAGGGACTATTTTCACCTCTGTTTTATCAATGAGTATATGGAGAAACTTGGGAGGTAGAAAAAGTAGGTTGCCTTCTAATTACATGGTGCACTGACCTTAAGTGATAAGATCTTACAGTCTGATGTATTAACTGGGTGGTAATGAGATGGGGAAGCCTATAGAACGTCCCTAAACCTGTTCTGTCTAGTCATGTAACCTCTAGTCACACATGACAGATGAAATAGGGCTGGTGTGACTGAAAAGTAAGTTTTAATCTTTTATCATTTTAATTCATTTGAAATTGAGCATTTGGTAAAATGGGAGGTTTTGTGACACTATGTGCCAATCAATGAAAGGTGGCACAATCATTGAGATACAGGAAAGATGAGCTGATGACTAAGAAAACATCAGGCTGTTGCCTTGGGAAAGGGACTTAAGCAGAGCCCAGAATCATCAGAGTTGAAGACAGAAGACTCAGAATCTGGGGAGGGTAAGGAATCAAGGTTTGTGGGGGCGAGGTGAGAGGCACCTTCAGCACAAAGAGAATGGATATCTTCCTTAAGACCTACAGCCAACTGGGTACCATGTGAGAATATTGCCTAAAGATAGAACAGAGCCACCTACGAGGCTGCAGCACCCAACAAACACACAAGAGTGTGTGCTTCCAGCAGCCCAGGAAGGACCACTGTTCCTGGGGCACTGGGTGGAGCATGCCTCCCTGATGGGAAATAAGAGCTCAACACTGAATGCACACTTCTTGGGCCATTTCAGGCAGTCTCAAAAATGGGATCTATAGCCTTAAATGTTTCCCAGTAACTCAACTGCATTCTAGAACACAACTCAAGAAAGTTTATAAGAAATTAATAATAACCAGTATCAAGAAAGCAAATTTCACTCCGTCAAAACTGGGTTAGGCATGCAAGGCAGGGGCAATAAAGAGAAAAAATAACAAGTCAAAACTGATCCAGGAGTTGGGGAGATAACTCTAAGTATAGTGTTTGCTGTGCAAACATGAGCACCTGAGATTGGACCAGCAGCACCCAAGCTAAAGGCTGCCATGGAAGTGTGTATTGCTACACCTCCCTGGTCATAGAGAGGGGAACAGAGACAGGCAGAGCTCAGGTGCTCACTGGACCTGCACATGCTCAAGAAGAACAAAACTCCAGCATGGAAAGGGAGGTAGGCATGAAGCCCCACCCCATAGCTGCTGGGAGGGGGTAGTTTCTTTAAGGGTTTAGCCCCCAGTAGGTTGGCCACACTCTAGTGGATGGGCACGCAGCCAAAAATATATGGACAACACAAATTGGACTTGATGGGGTTAAGAAATAAAAGAGGGTACAAAGTTGGGTGGGTAGTCAAGGAGAGGCATGTCTGGGGGGGTAGTTGAAAGAAAAAGACAATAAAAGATTTCTGAAGACCAAATGACCACATTTTTTAGATTTAATAAAACTCAATCAGTTCCATACAGAAGAAATATGGTGATGGTTACAGTGCTATACATCATAAACAAAATGTTTAAAATCAGTAGTAACAAGAAACCCTTGGGAAGCATGTGGAAGATAGGTACATTATCTACAGGGAAAGCACAGTGACACAGCAGACTTCGAGCTGGGAACCACATGAATAAGAATGAGAGAAAACAACCTGTCAATCCAGAGGTTTATGCTCAGCAACAACATATTTCAACACTGAAGGAAACATAAAGACTGTCTCAGACATATAAAATCCAGAGGAACTCGGCATCAGGCCAGCATTCTAAGAAATGTTTTAAAAAGCCCAAATTTGCGCAAGGGATACAAAATACAGAAAACAGTAACCACATGGACAATGATAAAAAGAAGATAGACCTTTTTACTTGAATTGATTTAAATAATTGGCTAGTTAAATAAAAATAGTAAGAATGGGACTTGGAAAGATGGTGCAGCAACTAAGAACTCTTCCAGAGGATGCAGTTCAGTCCCTCGCACCCACATGGCAGCTCATAACCACTTGTAACTCAAATTCCAGGAATCTGATACCCTCTTCTGGCCTCCAAGGACACAAAGAATGAACCTGGTCACATACATGCAGCCAAAACACCCATACATAACACACACACACACACACACACACACACACACACACACACACACACACACAAGAAAAATGGGTCTCAGGCACGAGACCGCTTTCTGAACATTACACCAGTAGCACAAACACTGAGATCAACAATTAATAAATGGGACCTCCTGAAACTGAGAAGCTTCTGTAAGGCAAAGGGCAAAACACCAGCCCACAGAATGGGAAAAAGATATTCACCAACTCCACATCTGACAGAGGGCTGATCACCAAAATATAAAATGAACTCAAGAAGCTAGTCTCTAAAACACCAAACAGTGCAATTAAAAAGTGGATTGCAGAACTAAATAGAGAATTCTCAACAAAGGAATCTAAAATGGCTGAAAGACACTTAAGAAAGTGCTCAACATCCTTAGCCATCAGGGAAATGCAACTCAAAACCACTCTTAGATAACCATCTTACTCCTATCAGAATGGCTAAAATCAATAACACCAATGACAATCTATGCTGGAGAGGATGTGGAGAAAGAGGAACACTCCTCCATTGCTGGTGGGAGTGCAAACTTGTACAGCCACTTTGGAAATCAGTATGGTGGTTTCTCAGGAAAATGGGAATCAGCCTACCTCAAGATCCAGCAATTCCCCTCTTAGGCATATACCCAAAGAATGCACATCATACAATAAGGACGTATGTTCAACTATGTTTGTAGCAGCATTATTTGTAGTAGCCAGAACATGGAAGCAACCTAGATGCCCCTCAACTGAAGAATGGATAGAGAAAATGTAGTACATTTACACAATGGAGTACTACTCAGCAGAAGAAAAAGAAAAAAACAATGGAATCTTGAAATTCACAAGCAAATGGGTGGAACTAGAAGAAACCATCCTGAGTGATGTAACCCAGTCACAAAAAGATAAGCATGGTATGTACTCACTTATATATGATTTTTAGACATAGAACAAAGGATTACCAGTCTACAATCCACACTGCCAGAGGAGCTAGGAAACAAGCAGAACCTCAAGAGAAGATTGCATAGTCCCTCGAAGAAGGCGAGGGGGATAAGAACCCCTGAACAAAGTGGGAGCATGGGGCGGGTGCAGAGAGGAAGGAGCTGGGAAGAGAAGGGAAGGGGGGAGGAGAACAAGAGGACTGGGACAGGGGAGGAATAGAGGAGGGCAAGAAAGGAGATTCCTTGATAGAGGGAGACTGTACAGGTATGGAGAGAGGTCTGGCACAGGGGAAATATTAGGGGATCCACAGGGATGACCCCAACTAAGAACCCAAGCAGTGGTGGAGAAAATGCCATTGATGCCCTTCCCCTATAATGAGATTGGTGTCTACCTTGGTTACCATTCCTAGAGCCTTCATCCAGTAGCTGTTTGAAGTAGAAACAGGCACCCACAGCTAAGCACTGAACCATACTACTGGAATCCAGTTGTGGAGAGGGAGGAGGGATGAGCAAAGGAGCCATGATAGGGCTGGAGAGACCTACAGAAACAGTGGACCTGACCTAGTGAGAGCATGGAGACCTTAGTCATAAAGCTGGGGAAACAGCATTGGACCAAACCAAGCCCTCTGAATGTGGGTGCCAGCTAGGAGGCCAGGGCAGTCTATGGGACCTCTAACAGTGGAGCCAGTCTTTAACCCTAGAGCACAAATGGACTTTGGGAGCCCATTCCCTATGGAGGGATACTGTTGCAGCCCAGATACAGCAAGGAGGGCCTGGGCCCTCTCCCAAACGATATGACAGACTTTGAAGGTCCCTGGTGGAGGACCTCACTGTCCCTGTGGAGGAGTTGGCGAATGTGTTGGGGGGTTGGTGGGAAACATGGGAGGATGGAGGGGCAAGGGAATGGGGGGATTGATATGCAAATATGAGTGGTAATTAAAGAATTTAAATAATAAAAAGGTATATATAAAAAAAGAAAATGAAAGACTATAGAAAAGAAAAAAAAAAAAAGTGCTTGCCCAGCTATGTGAGCCCCAGGTCCTATTCCCAGCACTGCAAGTAAAAACAATACTAACAATGCAGCCTGCAGTCCAGCATACAAACAAACATGAAATGTATTGCAATGGTAGTTCAAAAGTCAAGAAAATGAAATGGACTAGTGAAATGTTCTTACAAGTTGTCACCAGGTGGTGATAGTACAAAGACAGATTTTGTGTGTCCCAGAGCAACCACTAAAGTCACAAAACAAAAGTTTGTAATTAAGAGACCAACAAAGAATATACAATGGAATGATTAAAAAAAAAAAAGAGGGAAGCTAGGCAGTGGTCGTGCATGCCTTTCATCCCAGCACCCAGAAGGCAGAGGCAGGCAGATCTCTGTGAGTTTGATGCCAACCTGGTTTACAGAGCAAAGAAAGAAAGAAGGAAGGAAGGAAGGAAGGAAGGAAGGAAGGAAGGAAGGACAGGTAGAACACAAACAGAAAAAGACAACTTTAAAGAACCATATTAACTCTCACTAAATATGGACTAAATGATGTTATTAAAAAATTGTCTTATTGATTTAAAAAGTGAAAAGTGAAAAGGTAACCGGGCATTGATGGTGCACGCCTTTAGTCCCAGCACTCTGGAGGCAGAGGCAGGTGGATCTCTGTGAGTTCGAGGCCAGCCTGATCTACAGAGTGAGTGCCAGGACAGACTCCAAAGCAATACAGAGAAACCCTGTCTCAAAAAAAAAAAAATGTGAAAAGGTAGAACAAAGAGATGGCTTAGCAACTAAGACCACTGGTGGCTCTTCCAGAAGACCTGGGTTCAGTACTTGCATCTAAATGGTGCTTCATGACCACCTGAAATTCCAAAGTCCAACACCCTCTTCTGGTTGCTGTAGGCACCGCATGCAGGTGGTGCATAGATACACATGTGGACAAACATTTGTACATGTAAAATAAAAATAAATCTTTACAGAATAAATAAATCAATCATACCTTAGTTACTTTTCTATTACAGTAATAATGACCATGACAAAAAGTGACTTGAGGAGAAAACGGTTTTATTTTATATCAAGCATGTAGTCTACTATCCAGGAACCTGGAGGCAGGAGCTGATGCAGAACCCACAGAGTGCTGCTTACTGGCTTGCTCCCCACAGCTCACTCAACCTGCTTCTCATACAATACAGAACCACCAGTCTAGGGGTGTCACCACCCCTAGTGATCTGAGTGCTCCCACATCAATAAGTCAAGAAAATGCACTACAGACTGGCCTGCAGGCAAATCTTAAGCATTTTCTCAATTGAGAGTCCCTATTTCCAAATAACCCTAACTTACATCAAATTGACATAAAGCAAACCAACACATAACAAAATGGCACGCCCCAGCTACAGATGTTCTCTAGGGAAAGCACCTTAAAATTAAATTTCAAAATATCTATAATGACTGGGAGAAATTTAGACCACAAATCTACATACAATAAGATTCTATTTTCGGAAAGTTCTAGAGAAATGTAAATTAACCTATAATGAGAGTAGAACAGTCGATTTTTCGGATAGAGATGGGGAAGAGTGGATGGTTGGGATAAATAGATAATGTCTTAACTATGGGATGGTTTTCCAGGTGTACTCAGTGTAATCACTCCATACTGTTTGAATATCCTGTCAATCAGACCACAATATAGTTAACTTAGATTAAATATTTGTATGGAATAATTTATTAAATCTGGTTTTGAGGTTTAAATTTTTGTAAAATCTAATATATATTGATAATGTCAGGTGAAAACTTAGTATCCAAAGATGATGTTTTAACTTTGAAGACTTGGTTAACAAAAGGTAAGACATCTTAGTAGTGACTTGTTGTGCCAAGCACGTGTTGAAGTGAGAACACAATGAAATGCGTATTTAATTTCACCCGCTTCTTTTGACTTGTTTGTCATGGCTCCTCTGAGACATAAGGTGCATTCACTTCACGTCTCTACTGGACAGTTCTCCTCCACAGAGGGAGATTTAACTGAGCTACTCAGAACACATTGGTGTTCACACTGCTACCCAACAATGGGGAATCAGAATAGCATCCTTCTCGCCGGGCGTTGGTGGCGCACGCCTTTAGTCCCAGCACTCAGGAGACAGAGGCAGGTGGATCTCTGTGAGTTCAAGGCCAGCCTGGTCTCCAGAGTGAGTGCCAGGATAGGCTCCAAAGCTACACAGAGAAACCCTGTCTCGAAAAACGAAGAAGAAGAAGAAGAAGAAGAAGAAGAAGAAGAAGAAGAAGAAGAAGAAGAAGAAGAAGAAGAAGAAGAAGAAGAAGAAGAGCATCCTTCTCAAAGATGTCCACACTTCAGTCACCAAGTAAATAAATTATCTTACTTGGCAGGAGAAACTTGAAACCTGTGATAACTTTGTGGATCTTGAAACGAGACCATTGTTGTATATTATGCATATGAGTGAGTCCAGTGTGATCACAAAAGTCCTGGCAGAGGAGAGAGAGGGAGAGCAGACAAGTGGCCAAGAAGACAGTATGATGAGAGGGGCAGACAGGAGGTGATGTGACAGCAGACACACACACTGGAGCAGTGTATCAAGTCCAGGAGGGTAGTAGCTATGGAATGTGGGAAAGGCTTGGTTATCCAGAAAGAACACAGCTCTCCAGTACCCCAACATCAGCCCCAGAAAGGTCATAAAATTATGACCTTCAGAATTCTAAGACAATTACATTTCAAAGTACCTACATTTGTGGTCATACTATTATAGTGGCAGTAGATAGCATAGAGTGTGTGTGTATGGAGTTGGGGTACTTATGCAACCAAAACCTAAGAATTCAGGAAAGGCTTTGCCTTGGGTAATAGGAACAGCCTAGAAAAAACTCTGAAGGGGTGTGGTGGGAAAATGCTTCCCACAGACTGCTAACAGAAACTCTGAGAAGTGAAGAACACAGTAGAGAGAGCCTGTTCTCCCTCCGAGGATATTTAATTGTTGATAAGTATGTACAGCTGTCAGTGCTGAACAGCTTCTGCTGCTGGGGCTGAGGAGCAAATGAGGAGCACAGTGCAGAGCAGAAAACAGGGTCTTTCAATGGCAGCCGGAAGGCAGAATGAGTTTGGCCCTGCAGTGACCTGGAAAAGACTCCTGCCAACAGTGAATGTGGATGAGTCACTGAAGGGACTGCAGAGGTGGCCTGCCCTGCTGCTTGCATAAAATGTCAGAAGCAAGAGGGAGGTAGAGGTAAGAACTGCTAAGCAAAAAGGAATGAAGACCTGATAAACTGGGGAGCTGTCATCCCATCTCCATCACAAAGACAACAGGGTAATCTTTGGGGGAATCTTTCCTTCCCACTCTGGAGGGAAGACCAAGTGTTATGGAACAGTTTTTGGTTGTGTCTGAAAGAATTAAAAGACCAGAAAAGTTCACCACCCAGGGATCTCTTTGAAGGATCAAGTGTGATTCCCGGGTTACCTCAGCCATCTGGGTGATGGAACTAGAGGTAGGAAGATGATTGGAAGAGTCTCCTATCTCATAGGCAGGAGATCATAAAGAATCCTGAGATTGCTGGACATATTAAAAATATATACTAACTAAAACAGCATGGCATTTGTCACAATACAGACACCCGAACAAATGACACAGACTAGAGCACTCAGAAATAAATCCAGGTTTCTATAGCCAGTTGGCTATAGATTATCACCAAAGAAGGAGCATACATTAGGGAGAGGCTCATTTCTTCAGTAAGAGATGCTGGGAAAACCAGAAGCCCAACTGCCAGAAAAACGAGAGGGAAGGCAGGCAGAGAAATCCAAGAGGGAAGAAGGGGGAGACAGAAAAGAAAGAAGGGAGGGAGAAAGGGAAGGGGAGGAAAAAAACAAAGAAAAAGAAATCCCCAACTCTCACCAAATAGAAAAATGATATCAAAGTTGATCAAAGAATTAACCATAAGACCAGAAACTATGAAGCTCCTAGAAGAGAAGAGAGGTGACCTTTGGGACACTGACTCAGACATGGATTTCTTGGTCAGTAGTACCTCAGAAGTTCAGGCAATAAAGGTGGAAGTGACCAGCAGTAGATCTTCCCCCATGAAAGTAAACAACCAACTGAAAAAGACAACAGAAAAATGAGATAAGTATTTGAGAACTATTTATCCAACAAGGGATTCATACACTGAACATAAAGGGAGCTCAAACACTACCCAAAAAAATAACAAAAACTGATTTTAAAAAATAGACCAAAGATCCCAATAAACATTTCTCAAGAGAAGATATGTATTGATTAAGTGTGTGAAAGGAAGTCCAAACCACTAATTATTACCAAAAATACAAAAGAAACCATCCAAGGAATATGGGAATATAAATTACTACAGTCATGGGGGGTCTGGGGGGAGAGTAGGGAAGTTCCAAAAAAAAAAAAAAACAGAAATAATATAAGCACAGTGGTCCCTGGTCAGAAGGACCCACGCAGCAATACTCCATCTCAAACACAGAAGGGAAGATAGTGCACTAAGATGTGCCCTGGCAATCACACTAGTGGTACATATGCTAATGAGGTGAAATCACACATCCAGAAGCTCCTCCATTCACAGGGTCAGAGACCCACACTCACAGCACCCAGGACAGGCAGCCCACTTTGGTGTGCATCAATAGATGAATGGATAGAAAAAACCATGACACGTACATGCGTGTATATACACATATGTACACAACAGAATATTGATGCTGCCGTTATATTATATGTGGTAACATCGACTGATCTCCAGGACATGTGTTAAGTAAAATAAGTCAGTATCAAAGAGACAGATACAGCAAGCTCAGCATTATATGTGAAAACTAAGAAATTGGTCCCACAGAACAGCCCATAATAGTGCTTCTTAGAGCCTAGGGATGCTCAAGGACCCAATGGTGAATGCAGCTGGTTAGGCAGAGTGACTTCTAATGTTCTGCAGCAAGTAGGATAATTATGATTGGCAACAGTTAATTAAATATTTCAAAGTAAGTAGTAGAAAAGATTTTTAATGTTTCCAAAACAGGATAGCAATAAATGACTAAGGTGATAGCCATGTGATGAGCCTGATCTGATCTGCACACACTGACCACAGCTCTGCACTCCATTACTATATAAAACTACTATATATCAATCAAAAATAAAATACAGTTTTTTATTTATTTATTAGTTCTAGTTAGGGAACAAGCTTGTTTCACATGTAAGTCCCTTCTCCCTCTCCCTCTCCCTCCCCTCACCCTCATCCCTCCTCCCCCACCCCCAGCCTACCCCCCATCCCATCCACCCTAAAATACAGTTTTTAAATAGTCCCAAAGTTGTGTATGGTAGCAGATAGTTGTGATCATATCACTCAGGGGACTGAGGCAGGAGGATCTCAAGTTCCAGGCCTGTCTCAGTTACATAGTGAAACCTTGTTTCAAAGTTTAAAATAGGGACTAGGGAGATGGCACAGTAGTAAAGTGTTTGCCATGAAAGCATGGGTACCTGAGTTCAGATCCCCACTAGAGCTCTGGGCTCAGGGAGAGACTCTGTCTCAAAAAAAAGTGGAGAATCATAGAGGAAGACTTGACATGACCTCTGACCCCCATGTGAATGTGTGTATGACTACACTTACACATACACTGTACACAACAGAAGATGACATTAAAGATAATAAAATAAATTTTAAAATAATGATGAGAATTTTAAACTGGCAAAAACATCACCAACTTGAACTGAAAAAAAAAAAAAACATAAAAGGACAAAATGAACAAGGGCTCACAAGACTCCCAAACTCTCCCAACAAGAAACAGGCCGATACACTGCTGCAAACACATGCCCTCCTTCATGCAAAAGGAAAGACGTCCCAAAGGGCCGGCCACAGCAGTAGCAGAGGTTGTCCTCAAGCTTTGAGACTCAGTGGAGCTGGCACTGCTGGGTTCCCAAACCATTGGGTGATGGCAGCTCCTTATTCCATCCACTCCTTCCCCTTTTAAACAGGAGTGTCTGTAACTGCTATTCTATTCCTGCCCCCTTATCTTTTGGAACTGGCTTACTTTTTTTTTTTTTCTTTTCCAGTTCCACAGACCTACAGATGGAGGGGAATTCTGTCCCAAGGATGGTCGAATCACATCTGATTTAAATTACTCAAGAGTGAGATTTAGGATTCTTTGCAAGTAAACTAAAGCAGATTTGGAAGTTTGAGCTGATGCTTTAAAAATTAGGACTAGGCTAGTTGTTGGTGCATGTCTTTAATCCCAGCACTTGGGAGGCAGAGGCAGGCGGATCTCTGTGAGTTCCAGGCCACCCTAATCTACCAAGCTATACAGAGAAACTCTGTCTTGAAAAACAAAATAAATAGATAGGTAGGTAGATAGATAGATAGATAGATAGATAGATAGATAGATAGATAGATAGACAGATAGATAGATAAGAATTAATACTGGGCCAGGTGGTAGTGATGCATGCCTTTAATCCCAGCACTCAGGAGGCAGAGGCAGGTGGATCTCTACATGTTTGAGCCCAGCTTGGTCTACAGAGTGAGTTCCAGGACAGCCATGGCTACACAAAGAGGCTCTGTCTCAAAACAAACAAACAAATAAACAAAAAAGACTTCTGAAGGACAGGAGTGAGATGATTATATTTTGCATATAGGACAGACATGAATTAATCACCAAAGCCTGTGAATAAGCCACCTTAGGTGACAAAGGAACTTTGCAGATAATAGGACACTGGATGGAGATAAGGGGGCATCCTGCGCTATCCAGATAGTCATGGTATAATTAGTCACAAGATCTCAGGGAAATGTCTCATCCAGCTCCCAAAGTTGCGTTTCTCTTCCCACCAATGATGCTGAAAAGCCACACCTTGAAGACATCCTAGAGGCAAATGCCAACACTGAGAACAGGTTCGAGAGCAGAATCCCAGCCCAAGGCTTCATGGTGGAATGAATGACAAGCAGAGCAAGCAAAAATCTCTTCTAAGGTAGACTACACCTCTTCTAAGATAGACTATATACTATGCACAATAGCTGGCTCTGAGGATCTAGAACTATCTAGATGGGCAGGAACCCTGCCTTAATGAAGCTCACAGAGCACCCAACTTATCTTAGCAGCAAGAGAATGGCAGGGACTCTCACTTTCCACAAAGCAAAGAACAAAGCAAATGACGAAGCCTGTGTTCTCTTAGCTCACCAAGTGTCTAAGTAATTAAGTGAAATCCACATGCCTAGAGTTTTGCTACAAGTCATTATACAACGTCTGTAGATTTGCTATGTATCACTAACAGTTGTTAGCTATCCACATGATGAAGATCCTAAATCACATTTCATAGTATCAGTTTGGCAATTCTAAAAGTAACAATTATGTTATTTGTGTTGAATATGAAATGTTTCCTGAAGGACTCATGTTTTAAACCCATGCTCCCCATCTGGTGGTGTAATTTGGGAAAGCTATAGAAACATTAGGAAGCGGCATCTAGCTAGAGTAAGTAGGTCACAAAGTGCACCCTTGGGCTATGTTAATGCCCACTCTTTCCTGGCTTACTCTCTGTTTCCTGGCTGCCATGATGTGCATTTTTCCACCCTTGCTTCCCTATTGCGGTGGACAAAACCTTCTAAAACTGTGAGCCAAAATAAATAAATCTTTCCTGCTTCAGGTTGTTTTTACTGGGTATTCATTCACAGCAATGGAATTCTAATTCAAAGAAAAGTGTGATGAAAGAACTGTGTCAGGCATTTTCACATCGAGGGGCCAAGTCACCTTCCTTCCATATCTGATGAGTGACTCTCCTCCTTTAACCTCTGCAATGGTCCCCAGTGCTGTGAGACTAATAAGATCATAGCTGTAGTTGGTTGTTGAATTTTCTTACTCTTACTCAACACCCAGTTCTCAAATTAATCATACATATGGAGACTTATTCTTTCTTGTGAAAGCCTGGCCTTAGCTTAACTTATTTCTAGCCAGCTTTTCTTAAACTATCCTGTCTACCTTTTGCCTCTGGGCTTTTCCCTTTCTCTCTTTCTGTATGTCTGTTCTTTCCTTATTCTGTGTCTGGCTGGGTGGCTGGCCCCTGGCATCCTCCTCTCCTCCTTTTCTCATTCCTCCCTCTTCTCTTCTCTTGTCTTCTTTTCTGTCTTGTCTTCTCTTCTCTATTTATTCTCTCTACCTGCCAGCCCTACCTATCCTTTCTCCTGCCTGACTATTGGCTGTTCAGCTCTTTATTAGACCAATCAGGTATTTTAGACAGGCAAAGTAACACAGTTTCACAGAGTTAAACACATGCAACATAAAAGAATGCAACCCATCTTTGCATCTTCTAACAAATATTCCACAGAATAAACAACTGTAACACATCTTAAAATAGTATCACACCCACCTACTTGAATGGACACTGCATAAGCCACCAGAATACTCAAACCCATGCCACCTACGCACTATCATTTCTGACTGCTGGTCCAAGGTAAACACTGGGTGCCTACTTCTTCAGCCACCCACTGCCCTCTAGCTCTGTTGCTCCTCTTTCTGTTAGCTTCTGTTAAAGGCCTTTCTACATATCATTTCTTCTGTCCCTAGAGCTCAGATTTCTGCCTCTCCCCACCCCACACTTTCCTTTCAGCTTTCAAGTCCTAGCTGGCCTGCCCCAATTTCAAAGTGACCTTTCTCCAGTGACCACCGTCTCCCACCCAAACTGAATCAGAGCTGCCCATATTTGTCTTGATTGGCAGTCTATACACCCCCTCTATAGGTAAATTAAGCGACTTTGCTTCAACAACAATTTGTGGAATTTTCTGTTTTCTTTCTTATATTTTAGGGCACGGGCTGCATGTATCTTCTTTACTGTTGGAATGCTGTATAGTACACAGAAGGGTTCTAAAACAATGCCATCATTCACTAGACAGGAACTATATATGAGGCATTGTTGCAGAGGTCCCATTAGGGAGGTTCTGCAGGGATCTGTCATCTGGATGAAGATACCACGCACAGAGAAGCTAAGCCCCACAGGCAACAATAACAATGTTGGAAGGTGATTCCAGTCAGCAGGGCTCCAGAGCCCAGGCTTGGAAGCACTATTCTATCTTGGCTTTGTAGAGACTTGTTAGATGGTGTGTAGTCTGGTGTGTAGTAGGCAGAGCTAAGGAAGCTGCACCCAAAGAGAATGTAGCCATGGGCAAGCTCTTCCCACAGATAAAACAGAGGTGCAGGTACAGCGAAGATAGACACAATCTTGAGATAAATGGTCCATAAGCAAAGCATGGCTGATCAACAGCTTTCCAAGTTCTGTAACCTCATTCCACTACACCCAGCCCCAACAGTCCTCAAGGTGAGCATTCCACTACAGGTCCTCCCCACAGTCTTTGGGTAAGCATTACACTATGAGTGCATCCGCAGCATTCCTCTGGTGAGCATGCCACTACAGATTCCACACACACACACAGTCCTCAGGTGAACATTTTGCTGTCAACTGAGTATCTTTCCACCACATCCCCTCCTGCCTCATCCCACTCTCAGAATACCCCCTGTTTATCACATATTTCAGGAGAACAACACAAGAAAAGCAGTAAAGGTAATTCCCCAAACACAGGAACCGGAGCACACCCCAGACCCATCCTCCCCTACCCCTACCCCACGAAAAGAAGGATATATGCTTTTTACCGTGAAATAGAAATGCTTTGCTGGCATTGTGCAGTCCAGCCACCTGAGTGACTCCTAGGGTGGTGTTCACAAGGTCCAGTTCTGTAATAATGTCCATCTGAAGGTCAGGGTCCATCCCAAAGCCCAACACTGGGAAGAAACAGAACCATGTTGGTTTAGGAGACAGAATGCAGGCAGCAATCCATATAGAGAATATTACAGAGGAGAAGGATTCATCTGAGGCAGTTAGGAGTGCTGGGGAGCTCCCCTGGGGAGAACAGGAAAGCAACTCTCCCCTACACTCCCTCTCAAAGTTCAGTTCCTTTGTACCCTCCTCCCAACCCACTCCATTATAGATGGCTAGCCCCACACCCAAGCTCCCTGGGGCCAAATAATTTTCAGAATTCAGAATGTATCATAGGTTGAGAAGGAAGCATGGCCCACATGCTATGTTTTATGTAACATCCTCAGCAAAGTCTGGGTCAGTGCCCTATAATCAAATTCTATGGTATTTCTAGATTGAAAAAAAAAAGTGTGATTTGTTTCTCCTAAGTGAAATAATGACTTAAATAGCCCAACATCCTTTCAGGTCACATTCTGTCAACAAATGAATTCAACTCAGGACAGTTTTGTAATCTGATGAATTGTAAAGAAGTTTTGGGTCTCTAGACATTTTACGTGTGAGGATAGATTGGTGGATTTGGGACTGTGATGCTGATCAATCTGCCTCAGACACAGACACAACAAACCCTGCAGAGAGCAATCCCCATCACACAGGAAACACCCCCTGCAACACAGGGAAAGGAAGCAGGGAAGATGGGTGCTGTCCCTACTGGAGAACGGTAGCAGAAAGGACAATGCTCTGACTAGTAGGAACAGATGTCCCTCCCAAGGATTCTTGGATAGGAACTTAGATGCCTGACACTAAATGTGGCCGAATCCCCTAGTCTGGGAATGGCGGATCCCCCGAGGGTGTCTCTTACACAGGGTATGTTCTGTGGAATGGCTCATTCATGATTGCATAGTGATTTCCAATTACATGTATTAATAAGGCTACAGATCACTCTGAGGGACCATTGTTTGAAGCTGTTCGTGAAGGCTCTGCTTAGCTCCACTTAGCATCTCAATAGTGGGTTCTGATTGCGCAGTTGGAAATGTTTTAATCAGCAACAGCTGTCAACTTCTCTCTGATGGCAATGCAGTCTCCCAGGCGGGATGCAGAGAGCATGCACCCAATTTGTCCCATGGAGACTCAGTGAATATTCATCAGGACTTCCTAAGCCCCCACAGTCTCACCTGTCCTTCCCCTACCGCTCTTGCTTATATAGATTAAGGGAAGGAAAATTAGAAAACAGAAAGTGCCAGCCAAAGAGAAGGCTGGTCAGAAAGGGTGCTTTGGAGTTGAAACCCATCATTGTCAAGGCAGAAACTAGGTTAAACCAAAAGCATGGTGCATTTAACTGCCTTATCATTTTTTGTTGTTGTTGTTGTTTTGTTGTTTTGGGGTTTGGGGGTTGTTTTGTTTTGTTGTTGTTGTTGTTTTGGTCAGGCTCCCCCTACCTCAACCCCACCTTCTGAGCTGAGGGTGAGAACGTTCTCCTTGAAATGCAGCCAGTTACAAGACTGATGACCCAAACATAGCTCTCACATCCATCATTCACATTCCTTTATCAGCAGTTTGAGCATGGGGTCGCCTGCAGCACATACTAGGTACTGTACACGTTGAGGGCACTGAGGACATTCTCATGCAGGTTTTATTCCTGATAGAGTGAACAATGAAGATAGTTTGGCCAGCCAGGACCATCCTGGACTGTTCTAGAAACAGAGGAAGGATAGGCTGGGCTGTAGTGGAAGGAGTACAGAGGAGGGAGGCAGAAAGAGTCCAAAGGAAGTGTTCTCTCTTCTCCATTGATGTGATTAAACACTGCCCACAAGACATCATTGAGGGCAGTCAAGGCAGAAACTCAGAGCAGAAACCACGGAGGAACCTGCTTGCTGGCTCACTCACTGACACAGCTGCAGACTCATGCATAGCTAGCTTTCTTAAACAGCCCAGGACCACTTTCCCAGAGAACAGTGCTACCTAGAGAGGGCTGGGCCCTCATACATCAATTAACAACCTAGACAGTCCTTCACAGAAAGGCCGACAGACCAACCTGGTAAAGAAAATTACTCAATAAGTCTCTCTCTTCAAGGTCTGTGAGCTGGCTCATCAGGCAAGGACACCTGCCAACAAGCCTAAGCACTTGAGTTCAGATCCTCATGACCCACAAGGTGGAAAGAGAAAACCAACTCCCACAAGCTGTCACCTGACTTCCATCCTTGTGCCATGGCTAGCATCTCCCCACAGCCTCACCCCACATACACAATAAATAAATATTTTAAAAAATAAATAAGGACTCTCTTTGCAGGTGACCCTCTTCTCAGTTGATGGTTGGTGCTAACTATGGAGTGCAAGGGCCAGGTTAATAAAAGGCTTTGGGACCAGTGACAAGGACCTTGGCTATTATTCTGTTTCTAATGGACTATCAGTGGAAGGCTGTGGGGTGTGTGCTTAAGGAGAGGATGGAAGGGCTATGCTCTGATTTACATTTTAAACATGTGTTCATTTTTAAGCTTCCACTTGTGTGGTATTGCTCATGCTACATACCAGCTCGGTTCACAGTGCCCACTCTGAGCAAAGCAAAACCAGAAAAGATACCCTTCTGTCTTCCTGAGTCACAGCCCCACGAGCCTGCTGTCAGGACTTGTGAGCTTGGATGCCAGCCACTCCTGATCACCTTGAACAGGCAGGAAAGGAACTAATATTTCAGTTTGATCTATAGTGTTCTGAACCTATACAGCACAGATTAAATCAAAGGTGATCCCAGAGGACCTCCAAGCTGTCTTTCTCTGCCCAGGAACTTTGTCAGTGGCTGATACATGTGCTCTTATAATGGAACATTATAATGGAACATCTCTGTTGCCCCTGTGGCCTCCCACAGTACCTGGCATTTGACAGGTCCTTAATTCAGAATGGGGTTATTTGCTTGGTATTTGGGGATCTTTGGTCCTCACTGTGGTAGCAATGGCCTCAGAACACTAAGGAAGACCATGAAAAGACAAGAGGGCAGGCAAGTAAAGGAAACTTTCTAAACAGACTATGGTTGTCCTAGTTAGGGTTACTATTGCTGTGATGAAATACCACGACCAAAATCTATTTGGGAAGGAAAGAGTTTATTTGGCTTACACTTCATTGAAGCAAATCAGGGCAAGAACTCAAACAGTGCAGGAACCTAGAGGCAGGAGCTGATACAGAGGCCATGGAGGGAGGGGTGCTACTTACTGGCCTGCTGTCCTCACCCACAATGTGATGAGCTCACTCCCATCCATCACCTATTTAAAAAGTGCCCTGCAGGCTTGTTTGCTTGCAGCCTGATCTTATGGAGGCATTTTCTCAATTGAAGTTCCCTCTTTTCAAAGAACTACAGGTTGTGTCAAGTTGACATGAACTAGCCAGCCCAATAGTTGACTGAACTATTGGTCTCAAATCTTTACCCATCCCACATTCACCCTCTGTGTTGCGTGACTTCACAGTTCTTCCTACTGGAATGAATGAAGGCCACCTCTTCCTCGGCTCTGAACTCAGCTATGTACCTTGTCTTGTCTACTAGTGGCATCAGTGAAATTGCTTACAAAACCAGAGGTTATAATGTGCTCACATAGTGGGCCTTCCTCATCATGATGAGATCAGAGCCTTAGGAATTGGGCCTCTGGTTCATGAGAACAGTGCAGACACACAGTGCAGACAGCTTACCTAAATGTGGAGTGGCACTCAGCTGGACCCTGCCTACATAAGTCAACACCAGACCCACCTACATGCATCTGAACACAATAAATACTTGTTGCTGTGAGTCATGGCTTGAGATAGCATGCTGTGCAACAGTATTGTGGCAACAGTAATCACTGCAGAAACTGAAGACCCACTAAGGTGGTCAGCCTAAAAATACACAAGTCTCTCTGTCTAGGGAGTCTGCAATGGGACAAGTCTAAAAGGTGTCCAAGCAGATCCTGTGGGACTGGCAAAACACTCTAATAATGTCCTCAAGTCCCCAAAAAAGAACACAGTGCCCTCAATCCAGAAAATATTGTAGAAATACAAATCTTCTCTCTTGGGGAAGTATCACTCCTGAGAAACTCAGTTTGCTCATCTGCAGAAAGGACAGTGCTGCCTCCCTGACACCCAAGGTCTTGGTGGTGACATCACAAACAGGCTCGGGTACATACAGTAGGTACATACAATAGCTACATACAGTAGGTACTCAACCGGGGCTTGGTTCACATGCCTCTCATAAGACTAACTCTCCAGACCATTCCAGCCTTGATCCTGTACTCTGCAGAAGTTAAAGAAGAAACTCAGGTGGCCCTCCTCCTGGCTGCAAAATGTCTTGCTCCTTATATGAAGACACACCATACAAATGGTAAAAAAAAAAAAAAAAAAAAAAAAAAAAAAAAAGAAAAGAAAGAAAGAAAAAGAAAAGAAAGAAAAAAGAAAAAATAGAAAAGAAACCAATTGGCTTCCAGATGCAGTTCTGTTCTCTCCCTTTAATTAGTCCCTTTCAGGACAATGCCCAGTGCTGATAGAATAACACATTGCACATGGCATAGGGAATCAGGAAACCCATTAATAAGGAGCCATCTACATGGCCTTCCTGAACCTTGCATCATATGAGACACTGGCTCCATCAAACATGTTTTATTTTCAGGCTTCTGTCTCCTGTCCTTGCAGCCAGCTCCTGCCATTTCCTAGGAAACTCTATTAAAGTTTTCTACTTTTGACATAGCAGTTCTACAAATGGCTAAAAGTGGCCATTAGAATTAAGCAGGATAAAAAGCTCCTGGGGAGGAGATATTTTCAGAGCCAGCAAAGCAGCAGTCAGTATGACAGAGGCACTAGAGGTCTAGATCTGGTATTCAGAACTCACTTTAACTGAGATACCTGCTGTTTCCGGGGCCACTGCTGGCTGCTCCTCAGCCCTGGCCAAGGAGTGCTCCAGCCCAAAGCCCTTCAGTTTTCCTTTGATGCCCCAGACTGAAGCTTCCAGGCACAGCTTCCTCGGTCTGGCTCACTTCAGATCTAATCTGCCTCATGGTAGCCACTGCTTTTCTGGTTATGCAGAGCAAAGTGACACTAGAAGGAGACTCTACAACCTCCTCTAATGACCAGATTGCATGGCCACATGATCTCTTCTTAATGCCTTGAAGAGCAAGGTTCTCAAAGAGTATATATACTTCATCTTTCTACAAGTTGGCCCTTGCTTGATACGATTGGGGGAGGGGGATTGCTTCCAATAGAAAAATCTCTCCTTTCCAGCAGGAGGCAGCAGAGGCACTGAGTGGGCACCTGGAGATGTTGATGTTTGGGGTACCCCCTTCACTCTCTACCCTGATGAACCCCCCCCCAAAAAAAAGCTGGAAAGCAAGGAAGGCTTAAACACTGAGCTCATTGTACTGGCATTTCCAAGCTACAGGAGGAAAGAGGTGAATGCAGTATGCTCTATTAGTCTACCCATCCATTTACTCCAATGTGCCTGGAAAGCCCAGAACTGGAGAAGAGTGCACCCCGCCCCATCTCCACTCTGTGCTTCAAAGGTTCTCTGGGCCAGAGTGTTGTGAGCAGCTCCCTCACATACCTGCTATTAGATGGCTGTGTGTAAAGCTGCCTCAGCACTGCAGTTGTGCTTTAATTACAATGTGTCTGATATCATCTACTCATTTCCATTAAAAGCCAGTGAGATCTGAGTAGCTAAGTGGGCCACATGTTTACTTCATCTAGGACTGTTAACATCCCAGACAACAATTGTCTCACTTGAAAAATAAACTCTCCAAGCAGCTGTTTGGATTCTGATACAGTAATCACCAGTCGGCCTTTGCAACCTAACCATGAATGTGGGTTGGGGGGCTGCCATGTCCTTAGGTCATTCCTGTCTTTGTTCAGTGCCTCCATGGGTCTGCATTGAATTCCACCTTATCCTTCCAGTGCCTTCAAGACACAACCCACACACCTCACAGCCTGGGCAAAGCCTTTCAGGTGCACAGTCCCCCTCTCCACCATGTAGTCACACCTTCCCTCCCATGTAGGTCCTGAACACCAACTTCTCACAGGTAACCTCTCTCCCACATCACCAGGTGCAACAAGAATGCTTTCCAGGTTCTACCAAAATTCTCTGCAAAGCTTTAAGTTCTCTAGCCATGAAGAGCAGAGTCCTCTCTGTGTACAGCACCTAGCAAGCCATGAACAAGGAAGACCCCCAACCAGGGGTCTCTGCAACATAAGTATAACGGATACTCAGCCTGGCCCTGCATGGACACAGTTTTTGGCAACTTTTCAAAGGAGTAATGAAAACAAAGGATGTAGACATTTGGGTCATAATACGGAGTGATATGAAAATGATCACCAGGCTGCTTCTTTGCCATCTGTCTTCTCCCTGTCTTGCCTTCCTCTTTAGGATATACTCCATGCAAGATTCTCCTCCCAGTGGGTATAGCTGGGAGTAGCAGGTGGAGCCCTCATCTTCTTGGGGCTAGTTCCAGTTGCAAGAAGCAACTGTGGCAAGCTCCACTTAGCCTTTGGTCTGGCGGCTGCAGAGGGAGCTCCGGAAAGACACTGAGGTTCTTTTGTCCCTAGAGAAATGTTTCCTAGTCACTCTAGGCTTAGGCAAAGGAAAACGTATTCCACTCCCGTCGTGGGAAGTGAAAGAGGGCCGCTGGAAGCTCCCAGAAGCCTCCGTGCCCTAGAGGAGCAGCTGGAGCTACAGCAGAGGGAAGTTTTTAAGTCAACTAAAGGGGGTGGGAGGCTCCTCACTCTTCTCAAGGTAAACCAGCTGCCTGGCCTGGGAAGGAGACTGAACCTCTAAAGGGAGGTACGAGGGTAATAAAGGAGATGCGACAGAGGGACAGGGAATGGCCATGTGTCCATTCTAGGGATGGAAGTCTGTTGTCTAGGGCAATGAGTCTGATGTCTGGCTGCCAAGAACTCTCTCTTCCACTCTTGGCCCTGTTTGTCCACTTCCCACCCCACCTAACCCCGCCCCTGTCTCCTGACAGCTACTACAAGCTCAGTGAAGTAGGCTACATTTAGAACCCGCAGGACTTGGGGTCAGGGAAGCCTGTGGAAGAGGAAAGAGAGGAATGAGGGTCCAAGTCCTCATAACCGCATGTCCACAGGCAGAAGCTAGTGAGGACCAGTTCCCTTGGCCCCCGGTCTCCTCCCTGCAATCTTTGATGATAGCAAGAGAAACAGGGTTTAGGGGTGGAGAAAATCTTGGGTTGTTTCCACTGCTCCAATTTCCCTCCTAATAATTTTTCGCTCAGTCCTTTGGGCGGTGAGCGGGGTAGAGGAGAACACTCCTGGAGTTCTCCGGGGGCCATGCGGGAGCCACGGAAGAGCTCGCCGGTCCCGCTTTCTCCCGCAGCCCTCTCCCGCGCGGCGTCTGGCTCCCCCGGCACTGGCCGCGCCCGCCAGCAGCAAGCGCTCCCTCTGCGGGTGGGACTTCCGCGGCTCAGGGACAGTCGCGTGCGTCCACCGCACCCTGCAAGTTCAAGGATGTAAGGCTAGCTGGGCGCGCTGCAGAGGGTTCTGATTCCTCAGAACCTAGAAGCTGGTTGCTGGCCGCACCCCTCACATTGAATGCCCATAGCTGCGTCCCTAGGGAAGAGGACACTCGCGGAGGGGGTTGGGGGGATATCTTTACTAGCGTTTTTACCCCGAGCTGTGCTGGGTGATCAGAGACCCAAGCACGATGCCGCCCTTCTCTAGCCCGTTAGAGCTAGGTTCCGAGTCTCTGCAGCCCGGAACAGCGCTACCACCACCACCTTCCTCCAAAGCCCTCCTAACGCCCAGGCTTGCTTACCTGCCCTGGCAGTGCACACACAGAACCACAAAACTAAAATCACATCCATCGGCATCGCTCCGGAGGCTCCCCGCCAAGCAGGGGACACCAACGCCAGCAAGAAACCAATGCTTCTGGAAGCCGCGGCGCTCTGGGCTCGGAGCCGCCAAACTTGCTGGCGGGCGGCAGGGGAGGTGGCTCGTCAGCGCCGGGTGCCGCGCTCGGGGATCGCGCCCGGGAAAGCAACCCCGGCCGCCCCGCCCCCAGCCCACCCCCCACCGCGGGCGGCGGCGGCGCGGGGCTCGGGCCCTGAACCCCGCTGCGGCTGAGCTCCCCCTGAGCTACGGCGGGAGTGCGGGGTTCCGCCACTCTCGCAGGTTGCCCTGGGCGCCTGTGCGGATCCCGCTATCTTCCCGGGCTCCGGAGCCGCGAAGATCCCGGCTACCAGCGCCGCGCTGCTTCACGCCCCCGCCTTTGCCACTGCGCCGCGTTGCGGGCTGCCCAAGTTGCCACAGTTCATCCCCGCCGGGTCCGAAGCCGCCCAGCCGGCGTGCGTGGGTTTCGTTCCCTGGGGGAATCAGACCAATGAGGTGTCACAGAGTGCTCCCAGCCCCCCTTTGGAAAACAACTACTAGAGATTCGCTCCAGCAAGTGGGTGGGGATCAGGTGGTAGGGTGGAGGGAGGTGATGGCTGAGTCCCTGATGACCACCTGTACTTTTTGTCTGTCCCTGGCCAGAGGCCCCTGTCACTGGATGCTGGCTTTTAGGGGTGCTGGTGCAAGGTGCTGAGTCGGAAGGTACGGAACAAGTCCCTGAGCTTGGAACATTCTATGGCCGAAATGTAAGGAGTGTTTGCAAAGCCTCTTTCCACAGGCCAAATGCTGCCACATAGGGGAAGTTCTAAACCATTTTTTTTTTCTTGGTGACTTTCTGGATGGTTTTCTCCAAAACATGCTCTCTTGCTCTCTCTCTCTCTCTCTCTCTCTCTCTCTCTCTCTCTCTCTCTCTCTCTCTCTCTCTCTCTCTCTCTCTCTCTCTCTCTCTCTCTCTCTCCATTCCTTGGGGACCCCGAACGAACACCATTCTGTAGAGAGAAAAGCTGGGCTTTGTTGGCGACCAGTAAACAAGCAGAGGAGTCCCTCTGGTTTACACATTCGTGTTATGTGAGCCCTAGCTCCCCCAACACCCAACAACACTCTGAGATACATAAATCCATATATTCTCCGGGATCCCAGAAGAAAAAGCTCACTTCTCCAAAGAGCACTACTTTCATTTCCAGGGGTTCTCTCTGGTATTTGCACATTCTCCATAGCCTTAAAATCACACACCTTTAACCCCAGGGGACCAGTGAAGGTCACCAACTTAGTTGCACAGCTTATGAAGAGGAAAGGTTTCACATATACGTTCCTCTGACCTTTTTCCTATTATTCAGGACATTCTCTATACAAATCATTGTCCACTTATTCCATATATGACCTTCCCTGGGGAGGTGATGAAAGGGACCATGCAAGTAAGTCTCAGCTTGAGAAGTGCCCTCTGCAATGCAGTTGAACTGGACTGTTATGGAGTGGATGATGTCAAGGCTCAACTTACTCTCCATCTCGTGTGTGTGTGTGTGTGTGTGTGTGTGTGTGTGTGTGTGTGTGTGTGTGTGTGTGTGTGTGTGGAGGCCAGAAGAAGATACTGGATACCCTTCTGCTGGAATTACAAGCTATGTGACCTGTGTGCTGGATACGTATGTCCTGTAAAGAGCAGCAAGGACTTTTATTCACTGAACCGTATCTCTACATCCAGCTTGCATTCTATTTGTCTATCTGAATCCTGATCCTCCTGCCTTCTCTTCCTAAGTGCTAGGATTATAGGTCTAAGCCACCACACCCAGTTTATTTGGTGATGGGGTTGGAACCTGAAACCTTGTGTATTCCATGCAAGCACTCTACCAACAAAACTGCCTCCCTAGCCCCTTACTATCCAACTTACTCAAAATTCAACTTAGACTCCAGTCTTGGGGCTTTCCCTTCTTCTGGAGTATGTTGCATTTAACACCAATGTTAGAATCACACACTTTGCAGGAAATAAGATTTTCCATGTCTTATTGGGCATCCAAAGTAGGACACCATACACTGTGAGACCCATGTCCCCTTCCAACTCTCATTCAGACATCAATGCAGCTCCATAGCCTTTAGGGGCTCTGAACTATTTCCCCCAAGCCCCTTTTATTGACCTCAGAAGTCCCTAAAAGTCACAGTGATCCCCAAAGGGGAAATTGTAGCTTGAATTATATCTTTTGAGCCCTAATCTTCAAGACTGTGTGATCTGGTCCTGTGGGATGGGGGTTTTAGCGTGTTTCATTTTTAAAAGTTCAGTGAGACATATGTTCTGTCATAGGTCTGCAGCTTCACATCCATTAACAGTAACGAGAGTTAATCTCAACAAAATCATAAACCTTCCCTAGATAACTGAGTACCTCAGTCTCCTCTGGTAAGTGCACTCTAGAGTGAGGATTTAGCATGTTGGGCCAGTAGAGAATGGGCCCAGTGAGTTTCTGATGTGTGGTGAAGGGTCCATATGCTATGTACATGTCCAATAGTGGGAAGTGGCCATATGACCATGTCCCTGGAAGCCACTTACACCCTGAACCCAGGCCTGTGTTAAATCTTCTGGGGATAAAATGCCACAAAAAGTAGGTGCTTGGTGGCTGGAGACTGGAAATTTCTAGCGGTGCCTCTACAAGTAATGCCAAGAGCATCATTTATGTCACCAAGTTAAACTTGGAATCTCTCTTTGGTCTGTCTGAAAACTCCCCATTTCCTCCTCAGGAAAGTCAATCAACACCATGGCATGCATTCCATTTCTGTGAAATCCCCAGAAAAACAAATTTATAGAAATATGAAGTTGATAAGTGATTACCTCTACATGAGGAGTGAGAGGAGGATGGGGGAATGCTGGCTAAAGTATGTTAAGTTTACTTTGGGAGTCATGAAATGTTCTAAAGCTGACGGGTGTATGACTCTCATAGACTTCACAATATGCTAAAAAGCCTACTGAATTACGTACCTTAAGTAAATAATGTGGCATGTGAATTATATATCCAACTGTTTTTGGAAACTTCCTTAATGATATCTGTAATACAACCAAGTAGGACTCTTGGTTTCTGATTTCTCCCTCTGCCCAAGGTTGCTCCCTACTAACTTCTAAGGGAAGGCACTAGCTTTCACTGAATGATTCAATCAAACAAACCACAGTTACCCTTAAGTACCCTCTGCTGCATGAAAGCCATCAAACCCTGTAGAATCCATGAGAAAAGGGTTCTTCTCAGCAGCCCCAGTGTCCCCAACCTCTCTGACCCATTCAAATCTCTTCCCAGCTGCTCTCACTGCCTCCGTGCTTGTCACTTACAGTTGTCACCCCATAAAAGTCACAGTCTGCTTCCCAAACTGCATCAGATTGTACTATGAAGGCACCACATGCTTTGGTTGCAGGACACAAAGAAATCAAGCTGGAATAGAGCCAGAAGTGTCCTGCCTGCTGGCTTAGCTTTCATAGTCCTGGAAGGTACCTCACAGGCTACGGGGCTATTGTCATCAACAGTCTTACACACGTGTGAATCCTGCATGCTACACCACCTGTCTGCCAGACAATATGTGCCCATTGGCACAATAGTGGCATGACTGTAAAGGGAGTAACCAACCAAATTTTAAAGGTAATTATCAAATTGTATTCCCTTGTCCCTGTGTTTTATAACAGTCCAACTAGCTTTCAAGGCCCTTACTCAACTTCCTACCTCTCTCTCTGCCCATGCCCCTCACTCTGTCTAGGTGAACTTTCCTATTGTTCCTCCAACAGACCAATAGCTTCCCTGTGCTTTGTTTTCTTCATAGCTGGAAGGTGGCATCCATAAACCTTAGTGTAGTTCCTTTGAGCATGACTCCTGGATCTCTGTTGAAAAGTTAGTTCCATGGGAAGATGCTGCCTATAGCAGTATCTCATCAACCCTCAGAGCTCTTGGCTTCATTTTCTTTCCAGGTGTATGATTATGGGAAACAATATTATTCACACATTGACTTGTGTGTTCTGGCTGTAATACAAGTGCCCTGAGAACAGGGGGTTTACCTTTATGGTTCACCATAGCTTCTTTCTACCCGAGCAATGCCTGGCACATTTTAGAGGTTTGATAATTGCTTACTGAATGAATGAAGTGACACATTTTACCACAAGAACCAGCATGGAGAACCTGGCTTTTCTGATTGACAATGACCAAGGAAATAACCAAACTGCCTTGTCCTGTTGGTCTCTGGGGCTTCTCTAAGCTGACTTCCTTTGAGACAGTGGCTCCACATAGTGAGGAGGAGTGAGAAGTCCTTGTCAGAATACAAATTCAGTCCACAGACAGGGAGAGATCCAAGACTGAGAAACTATGAACCTCTTTTGTTTCTTTCTAAGCTCCCCTTCCTAAGTCAGTTTTCTTTGTCCAAACAGCATGAGAATGTCTTCACATTCAGGATATATGATAAATTCCCTTATGAAATGGGAGACAGTGGAGGACTAAAGAGGCTTCATCATTGAGAGCACACAGGACCTGAGTGTGTTGCACAGTGCAGTCATTGCACTGACACAGGACCTGAGTTCAGTTCCCAGTGCCCACATCAGATGGCTCACAACTGCCTGTAATGCCAGCTCCAGGGGATCTGACACCATCTTCTGGCCTCCACAGGGCCCAGACTCACATGCACAAACCACACACAGACACACATGCATTCACATAACTACACTTTTTTAAATTAACAAATTAAATAATAATAAAATAAATGTTTAAAATGGAGACAATGAGAGGTTGGTATTGTCACACACTGGATTTGTGACCCCCCCACCCCACCCCAAGACATGGTCAAGTCCCAGTCCCTGGTACCTGAGAATGAGGCCTTATTTAGAAATAGCATCTTTGTTCTTGTGATTAAGTTAACGTGAGGTCCTCAGAGAGAACCCAATCTATTATGACTGCCAGGCTCCATGTTTCTGGGAAGAAGACAAGAGGAGACACCAGGAAGAACAAGGGAAGACAGAGGTTCTGCAGACTATACAGAGCAGGAGCTGAAAGGGTGGGACAGCATACTCCTAGGAGGGTTCAAATAGAGCTCAGCCACTGCCCTTGATTTCACCGTCAAAGCTTCAGAGCTGGGAGTGGCTAAATTCCTGTGATTCAAAGTTCTCAGATTTTAACAGCTCAGTTAGCATGGCCTTAGGACACCAACAAAGTGCCAGTTTGCTAGTGGAGCCAGGAGGGCATTGCAGCATCCAAGCTTCCTGCACAGGCATGGCAGCGCAGCAAGTGCCCTGTGGAAGCTGGAGGGCTGGTAAGAGAAAGTGCTTTCAGTTCATGAAATGCATGTGCATTCAGAGACCGGTTGAGCGGATGTGCTGTTCATCTGTCCTCTGGACCACTATTTCTATGTGAATATCTAGGCTCTATTGATGAAAAGTTTTAGCTTTCCTCTAATGGATACAGTCAACTTCAATCACATCCAAATTAGAGGAACCTTTGTTCTTCTTATTTAACTATTGTACCCAGTCTTAAAACTTCAAACATTCTTAAAATAGAGCTGGATATAGGTCAGTAGGAAAAATAGGTAGAAAAATCTATAGATAGACAAATGAAGAAAGACAACTAATGATACTTATGATGGAACTGTTCTAATCCACTACACCAACAACCTCAGATGAAGGTCAGACTTCTCAGGACACAACCAAGGTGCTGATGATAAAGTGATAAATAAGCAGATGTCATCCAGTCCAACAAAAGAGGAACAAGCTGTCCCTCATCCAAGCATTGGATCCATGATCAAAGGGGACCATTCTCAGAGTGGTTACAATGGATTAACTCATGTGTCCCCCAAAACAACCCAATTAGAAGATGGGATTATTATACCTATTTTATGGATATGGAAACACCCATTGTCCAGATAACTAGTTGTGCCAAGCTCTAAACTCAGGCAGGATGACTACACGCATACACTACATTATTAAACTATGCCATGTGTCCTTGGATGAGGCCTATGAATTCATTCCCTTTGTTGAGGGCTTCAGGGACATCAAACAAACCACAAACCACAGCACTACACCCTGCCCAAGTTCTGAATTCACCAATTGAGAAATAAGAAAATTCAACAGGAGGCCAAAACATCTCATTAATATAAGGGGAAGTCCTAAGAGAGCAGAGCCTTCTGTGAGAGCCAGAATGGATTGGCCATCTGCCCTCCCTCCAGGCGAGACCTTGCCACAACCATCTGCCCACTGAGCTGGAAGAGAACAGAAAGCAAAGTGACCTCATCAAGAAAGAAAGGCTGAGGGTTGGCCTCCTTCCTCTGCATGGGATGGGAGAGTGGGAAGTGGGTTCAAAGGCCAGCAGTGTTCAAGGAACATCACTGACCAGAACCAAGACAGTAGGAAAGAGGCGATTGGGGGATAACAGTCCTGTGCCATTTAAACTGAAACTGTCATCCAGGGCTGTACACACAGCATGCACCCGGGCCTTCTTTCCAGGCCTTAAACAGTCCTTTATTCATGTTAGAAGCACATTTAGCTTTATTCTGCAGGAAAATGAGGAGAAAGGCATACTTTTCAACTCACACTGAGTTAGGAAAGACACTGCCTACTTTACTAAGGTGTGGACCCAAAGCTGGGACAAAGCTGCAGAACTCAGTGGTCAAGTCATTGTCTAGCATGCCTGAGGATGTGGGTTCAATCTCCAGCACCACAGAATGAGAAATAAAACATAAGGGTCAAATATAGCCCTCACAAGCAGGTCTGCTGACCCAAAGCAAGGGAGAACTACTGGGGAATTGCACACCAAGGGGTGGGCAATGGGAGAAATGTTTTTGATGAGAGAGAGAAGGTTCTTGTTACTTTATGCAACACATTTCTGGGTGGTTCTCTGGCCCCTCCTTCTCACCTCACTATGCTTTACTCTCTTATTAATAAGGATTTTATCTGGCACCAGATAATAGGGAAAAACTTCCAAGTAAATACCCACTATTCTTGGGTAAAAGAATTGTAGAGCTGGACAATCCAAGGCTAATGTACTTGCTCTGTGAAGCCCTTGGGGACCCAGGTCCTTTTAGATGTTTTCTCCATCATCTCTAAAATGTAGTTATTGGCTTTGTTGTTCTATTTGGCTGCCAGCACTCCAGCCATTGCACCTGCATTACAGATAGCAAACTGTGGAAGACAAAGAGAGCATGCCTTTTTGGGAGCTTCATGTAACACTTCCACTTACCTTTTATCAGAACCTATTCTCGTGGCTATTACACACACATCTGCTGCCTACTGCTGCATGATGGCCACAAAACACACTGCTGGCTTTTTTTTTTTCCTTTTTGTACTTGTGCTAGTCAGAATAATTAATATTGTCCAACTATTCATGCTGTTAGCAACAGTAAGCATTGGGTCTTGCATCGCTGTCGGTTGGCTAGGGTTCAGCTCCACCAGGCTGACCACTGATGGGCCATTCTGATGCACATTGCAGGAGGTGGGCTGGCCCTCCTGCCAATGCAGGTCTGTGATGTTACCCCAGTTGCTCTTCCTCTTTGATGGTATAGCTCAAAGAGGAACCAAAACGAACACAAGTGAGGCCTTCAAGGTCTAGACACAGACAGCCCATTACCACCTCTACCCACAGGCCACTGAACAGGTGCATAGCCAAGGCCAAGGGCCAAGATGTATAACCCACCCATAATGATGACTTCACAAAGGTGTGACCTAGAGGAGGTAAAGAAAGAAAACCAGGGTGATAACACACATGACTAGAGTCAGACAATCCTTGGGAAGAAAAGGCAGGAATCCAGAGACATCGGCCACCTGGACACCTCTTGGAGTACAGTAGCTGTGTGAGATATCAGCACATGGCTTCTGCAATCACTATGATTCTCACTCTTGCCTCAAGGCATCATGTAAATTAAGAACACTAATAAGGAGCCAGGGAGAGAGGCAGTAGCCTGCAAGATGGCCATGGTACTTTCCACTGTTGAAAAGATGAAGCAGGAACAATCCTTTAATATTATTTATCTAAAAATATTAAGCCAAGAAAGAATAAATTCATCTCCAAGATGCCTCTGCCAGGAAACACCAGCCCACTACCCCACAGATGTCTGTACTCTGTGCTCTGAGGAGGGGCATCTGTGCTCCTTGTTACACAGAAAACACTGGACTATCAAGTCCTAAACTGGTGTTTAGACCTTAGTCCTACTTTCTATCAACATTATGACACTTTCAAAATTCATCCATCGTGTGTGTGTGTGTGTGTGTGTGTGTGTGTGTGTGTGTGTGTGCGCGCGCGCGCGCGCGCGCGTTCTCGAAGAGACCAGAGGACAACCTCAACTGTCCTTCCTCAAATGCTATCCATCCTGTTTTTTTTAGATAGCCTCTCACTGGCCTGAAGTTTGCCCAGTAGGCTAGGCTAGCTGGCCAATGAGTCCCAAGCATACTACTGTCTCCACCTCCCCAGTGCTGGGATTACAAACTTGCACCACTACACCCAGATTTTTTCATATGGGTTCTGAAGGAATCAAAGTCAGATCCTCATGCTGGCAAGAACATTGTACTGAGACATCCCCAAGGCCCACTTTGTACTGTCATTGTATTTGCTTTCATCTACCTGCAAGCTCATCCCAGCATCTTCCCCACATGCCAACATCCCATTTCAAGAAGCCCTGACCAATCCTCTCAGCCAGAGGAAATGTCTGTGAACCTAAGTCACAAGCTTTTTCCAAGTGTGTGAATATCACTACCACAGGCCTTTCCCAGGTGTGAGAAGCTCACGGTCACAGGCCTTTCCCAGTTGTGTGAACTTCACAGTCACAGGTCTTTCCTAGATGTGTGAAATTCATAGTCACAGGCCTTTCCCAGGTTTGTGAACTTCACAGTCACAGGCCTTTCCCAGGCGTGGGAACCCCACTAACCCACGCCTTTCCTAGGACAGGGCTTGACCACAAAATAAACTCCATACTTCTGTGTGTGGATCCCAGTATCTGCTTTGAGCATCTATATTGCCTACAAAGACAGGCCCAGGCCATCCTGCAGCCATCTAATGCTCAAGCAAAAGATGGAGACAGAATGTGAGCACTTTGCTCATTAGAAGACAGTCTAGCTTCTGGGTTACGGCAATCAGATGGGGGAGAGCATAGCACAGGACCTCCTCTGCATGTCTCTGGACAGGGAGCCAGGGGCTCCACCTACTTGGATAGAGAAAAAAGGATTTATTGGTTTGTTTACTTAATATGGATGGTTTTCTACCAAGCTTATTTGGCGTGGAGCCTAGCATCCGTCAAGAACTATCTAGATGCCTGAAGCATAGCATATGTCAAGAACTATCTAGATGAAGTTAAATAAAATTGGAAACTGACAAAATAATAATTATACTACACACAAAGATTTATCTAGCTCAGTCTCTCTATTCAGATCTGCTCAAATTCATTCTCTCTCTCTCTCTCTCTCTCTCTCTCTCTCTCTCTCTCTCTCTCTCTCACACACACACACACACACACACACACACACACACATACCCTCCCTCCTTGAGGGCTAATCAATAATTCAGTGTTCAATAATGTGTTCTGATGGCTGAAAATATAGCAATTTAATTGATCTTTGTTTCTACACATCACAATGATATCTCATTTTTCCAGGAGAGTCATTTTTTCACAGCTGTGCCAGGCTTCTCACAATAAAACAGACCTACCCTGGGCACACCTGAAGCCCATTTGTAAAAGAAGCAATGTGGTGGTAATGGGTTTGTAACAGACACAAAGACAACCAGTGTGTTTTAAACAGTGACATTTATTTAGGGTTTTCAAGGACTCATACATTATTAGGATAAACTCTACTTTATAACAGTATGTAATAGGCAAATATATAATACAATAAATTGCATTTGTACACATAAATACAAAATTTGAGGTAGGGCCTCAAGAGTAATGACTTCTTAAATGAATAATGCACAATATATAATAAGCACTCTATACGATAGATATATATGATGCATCATTTTGTAACATAATATATTTTCTTCATGTACAGTTGATGAAAAAATATAAGGACCTGACTAGGAAACATCTTTATTCATGAACAATAGTGCCCACGTGAGATGCTTGCACTCAGAACATTATCCAAGTACACAATTTAGTAAGTAACCTACTCCTTGATAGGTCCATAATAAAGTGCAAAAGAACAAGGACAAATGAGAGACATAGCAGTTCCCAGTTGACGCCTAAACATCATCCCATGATAGAGCACACCTGTAAGGCATCCATCCGGTTACCTGAAGGTGTCATCCTTAGAAGCTAATCAAACTTCAGCTTGCTTTTCAAGAGTGGTGACACCCATCCAAAATCCTTTCTTGGCAGGCAGTTTACAGCAACCTATGCCAAGACCATACTTCATAGTGGTCCTTCTATGTAAGCACAGCTAAATGAGAGAAAGACAGGAAGTCTCACTCCCAAACCTCAGGCCAGCTCTGCCTAACACTCATTGGGAGATGGTGAAACAGGCTTGCTGGCCTCTGCCTCCATGCCTTGCATGTCAAACTACCATACAAAACACCCTCACTCAGTGCCTCAGAGAAGCACGTACAGACCAAAATCCAAATACCATGGGCAGGATGACCTTGCTGTTGCACATCCACCAACAGTTACTGTGCTAGTCTCTGGGAAGAGGACAATGACCCATGGCCAAGGAGATGAAGAGTAAAGTGTCAGTTTAAGGCAAGGGAAGCCCATGCTGACAGAAAGGAACTGAGAAGCGCTGAGGCACACATAGATAACAGAAGAGAAGCAAAACCCCTGACCCTCTCAGTGCTGTGCCGGCATAGAGAAATCTGAGTCTCGTCCAACCAAAAGTGCTTGTGTTCAACTCTTTCTAAAGTGCTGCTCCCTGAAGTACACATCAATTGCAGCTCTCAAAAATTAAAATCACATCAAAAATTCAAAGAACTCAAGGTCATCAGGATTTTGCATTGACCACAGATATCATGCAAGAAAGAAATACATAGGGGCAAATAAAAACAACTACCACGAAAGACCAGAATCAAACACATTTGTTCACAACAAACAGGGAGATTAGAAGTTTCTAGTGAGCAGGACAATTACACAAAGGTTAGCATAAGAAACCACAACACCAATAGTTAATAAATACATGGTGCTTTTTGTTTTAAGGATATTAAGGGGTTACTATTTTTCACATATGGCTTGTTTTTCTCTGAATGAGTTTATCGGTTGGTATGAAATCATCTCACAGATGGAAAACTCCCCACCAATCCACACAGGGAACCAAGGTTTTTCCAGAGCAACATTGCTTCTCCTTCAGTGTCTAGGGAGAATCTCAGGTGGCAGTTATGATAGCGCTTTCATTTTCTATTTATTCATTCATTTTTTTCTACCAATAGAGTGTGCATTTTAGTAGCATGGAAACAATCCACCCAGCTGGACACATATCAGCTCTCAGTATCTCACCCAAGTCCTCAGGAGGCATACTGCTGAGATACACCACGAATGGAGGCTACTCAGACACCACCCCTCCCTGCCAGGGAGAGCCTTGAAGTTGAACACGGCAATGAATGTGGGCAAAGCTAAACTTCAATGGCAGCTGTGCCCAAGTCAGCCTGCAACCTTTTATTTTGCCCTTCTAAGCAGTTTTTATATAAAACTAGAGAAAGAAAAAGCAACAACAACAAGATGGGCAAGTACTCAGGGCAGCTTCAAGGTGTTTCCTTAACATATCCTACTAGACACAGCTGTAGCTGCCCCAGTTACAAACACCCTAATCGATGAGGTCTCCAGTGAGCCAGCTCTCAGTTCACATCTGGCAGTGCCTCCCCACTCCCTTCCTGTAATCACAGAGGCAAAATGAGCAGAAATTGGTTTGGCATCCAGCACCAGTCCCAAACCCAGTCCAAATGAAACAGGAAGCCAGAAACCATTCATCCCACACAAGCACAAATCCCATGTGTGCTGAGACCAGCTCTGTGCTTTTCTTAACCTGAAAACTGGTGGGGCTTCGGGGAGTTTCCAACATCTTTGCTCTTACACACCACCCAAGTCTTCACAACACCCTGCGATACTGCAGCAGGAATGGGGCCACTCATCGGTACAGGGGAAACAGACAGCAGATAGGAGACAGCTGAGCCCACAGCTCATCTTCCTAAAATAGGGGAGGCCGAGCCTCCACCCATGTGACAGTCTAGCAAGACCTACTTCTGGGAAATGAGAGAAAAAAGAAAATGGAAGAGGGAGAGCCAACCCTGCCAGCAAAGACATGAAAGCCAAGAATTCAAAACCCACCATGGTCCCTTCCCTAAAACCTGTCATGGCTACCCTGGGAAACCCAAGTAACCATCATTGTTGGCAGGTGGTGTGAGCACTTACCCTAGAAAAAAGAGAGTCCAGTACAATGACTTCAGACACTTTACACAAATGGAGTCATCTTTTTTAAAGAATACATTAAAATTTGTTGTTGGGCAACATTGCCCTTGTGCAGGATGAAAATGTCACATCCACATACAGGATTTGAACTGAAAACTTTGCCTGAGACCCTGTTATATGAAGACAAACTAATAAGAAAATGATTGAACTAGTCTCCCCTACAGGAAATGATTTTAGGTTTAAATATTAATACAGGAAGGAAAAAATAAAACGCCCAGACTATGCTACTCTAAACTCGCCATCTTTGTGGTGCTTCATAAGATATTTGTAAGGACAGAAACACCACTACATGCTATGTGTACATGCTGCATGAGCACACGCCACAGCTTAAGAGTTTCATATATGCCTGTTTGGGAGACACTGTAATAACAGGTACAGCCTAGGCAGGCTCTGCAGATGGGGGTCTTATTCTCACTAGAGGGCAGTGACAATGAACACTGCAGATAAGGAGTTCCAGAATCTGAACTGGCTAAATGCATTCTTAAGAGCTATAGTCTTAATTGGCTTACTCACTACCTAGCTAAACTGGATTTATCAGAAAGTTCCGGAAATACAGTGACCTAAGATGTCCAACCCCAGGGATAAATAATAATATGGCTGTTTTCTACCAATCTCTTAATTTCTCTGATTTTCCTATGGCCACAATTGGTATTTACTGTTACTTAAAAAGGAGTAAAAATTGAGAAAGTGTCTTTTTAAGAGTTTATGTCCCATATATATAATATATAGACAGAACTGGGGCAAGTCTAATTTTCCCAGAGGTTGAAAGTCAAGGTATCTACAGCTTATAGAAAGAGATCTGGAGGCAAAGAGACAGCATATCGTGACACTGAACCATGGTGGTCAAGACATCATGGCAGATAGAACAGTGGTACAAAAGTTGACATGCAAATCAAAGCATGGCTTCTTGTGCACAGGGTGGAAGAAAAGACCCAAAGAATTAACTCCCAGATGTTATTATGAAGAAGGAGGAATAGGAAGAGGAAAAGAAGCAGGAGAAGGAGGGGAGGAGGAAAAGAAGGAGGAAGAGGGGGAGGACAGACAGACTGAGGGAAGAAAATGGACAGTCCCTTCAGATCCACAGTATGGAGAGATGAAGCATCTGAATGCATGGTATGCTTGGTCAAAATAAAGGAACAGTTATGCAAACCAAACCATCCAGCTGTGCCCAAATCCACCTCCGGGCCTTGTCTGCATCTAGAACAATCTCCAGCACTGCCACCCACCTAAATGCACCTGACCTGAACTTTCAGCTTCTGAATGAGATTGTGGCATTGCCCAGCTCAGCCGGGCAGTGTTGATGAGTCCAAATCAGCAGTCCTGAAAGTCTGAATTCTCCTCGTGCCCTCATACTCCTTCCAGCAATGAGAGCACACATCAGGATGTCTCTACTGCCAAGCCATGCACCTGCCAGCACTCACCTGGTCAACCTACCCCTGCAGGATGAGTGAAGCACCTGATCAGGGGACCAATCCTTCCAGACACTGATAGCACAGACACAGGCAGACAGCGCTTCCAGTGGTCTGTGTGACTCTCACTACAGCATGCGACAGACACTATGTCCTACTTTTCTATGGAACACTCTCATGCATGGCTGTGAAGCGAGGTGTGGGGAGAAAGAAGAAAATTGGGAATAAAGCTGGGGAAAGTGTGAAGGGGACGCAGAGAGGAAAATCAGGAGTAATACAGGACCATCCACACTACTGGACTAGCACTGGGTGCCCAGTTCCAAATCCTTCACTGGCAGTTTGAGTCCCAGGGAGGAGGTTCCCAAGGGGTCAATCATATTCTTGTAACGCTCCCCACGGTGCTGAGCTAAGAATGGGCCCCAGTCTGGCTGTGGAGAGCATACCAACTTCAGCCTCTGCAAAAAAAAAAAAAAAAAAAAAGTCAAAGGCACACATAGTTACAACAGAACTACCCCTTCCTCCACTATGGCTCCCCTAGCCATCTCCAACAGGCTAGGAACCACTGATCTGGCTCCCTCACTGGAGCCAAGAGGTTCCTGCAATGAGGGAGACAATGGGGAAGACTAGCCCACATTCATTAACCAGGCCAAGGGAAGAAGAATCAAGACTCAGTTTGCTTCACTTGAAGTTATTTACATCACCCTGAATGCAACATTATGATTACTTCATGTTTGCCTTGAACAAGATTAGTAGAGGACAAAGGGCCCAGATTTTAATTATGCATCTTCCCCCACCAAATGAAGAGAATCCATAGGTTTCTTCTTCTGCTCCCAAACAGCAGAAGTCATGGGCTCAATTACATTTGTTCTGTAGTCTCAATGGTGGGTTGCTACATCAAAATAATTGGATTTTGTTTAGCATATTTCCCAAAAGTATATAAATGGCAAAGGAAAAAGTCAACCCTTAAGATACATCACCAAGCATGAACAAAGATTTTAATTATCTGTTGACAAAAATATGTTTCTAACTTGGTTCAGCAATGCAGGTTCATACAAGTAAGTTTTAAAATTAATAGGGATGTCTCTAGTCTTTCAACTGAAGTTTTATAGCAAATAAAATCTGACAGAAACAGGTAGAAAAATAAAACTTATTTCTTACTATATAAGAGGGAATAATTATATGTTTATTACCTATTAAAGGGAATCTGGTGCTCATAGCTGTTAGTTTAATCTCTCCTTAATCATCAGTTTGCAACCTTTGTGTCCCAAATTAACCATAATAAATTTGCACAGCCAACCCATCAATCTAGAGAATTCTGGGCTGCAACACCAGTAGCAGAGGTTATAGCAGGTTCTGTTAGAGGAAAGAGATTCCTGGGTCTTCTGTGGAGGAGGTGGCTATGAGGGGTGGCACCCTGGGAGTGGTTGGGACCAGAGTTGATTTATTCCAGAGGATAATGAACAAAATTGTCTGGGGATGCAAACCAGAATACAACTTCAATGTGGGGATTCACCTTCATTTGGAGGTCAGTGAAAACAAAGGCTACCTGCTGATCCACCCCAAGTGACCACTTGTGTTGTGTGCTAGCCATGTGCTCACCCCCATCCTGCTTCTCCCCACAGCCTTTTCCTCATATGGATCTAGCTGCCCAAGAACAAACCCCACACAGTCATTCTCCACCCCAGTAAACAGGGATTTGTTTGCATTGGTCTAGATCAGCAGTTTCTCCGCCTGTGTTTTGCAACCCTTTTGGCAAACCTCTAGTTCCAAAAACATTTACATAATGAATCATAACAGTAACACAATTACAGTTGTGAAGCAATGAAAATAATTTTATGGTTGGGGTCTCCACAACATGAGGAGCTGTATTAAAAGGTCTCAGAATTAGGAGGATCGAGAACCACGAGTCTAGATGCTTTCCAAACTTGAGCACTCATCTAAATCACTGGAAGATTCCATTTTCGTTCAGCTCTATGCAGTCATGAGAACCTGACTGTCTGCATTTATGACACACTCCCAGAAGCCTCTGGGTCAGACCCCTGATCCAGCACTGATATGATCCAAATGCCCTCAGGATTGAGGCAGAGTTCATTCATTCTCATAGGGTCTCATACAGCCCAGACTAGCCTAAAGTTCACTATATAACTAAGGATGCCTTGAACTCCTGACCCTCCTGCTTTTACTTCCCAAGTGCTACAGTTACAGGTGTGCTTGAATGACTTCTCATAAATAACAAAATCTGGGTGGTTCCTCAGTGGCAGCTGAAGCAAATAGAAGTCCCATCCACTCTACGGAAAAAGTAGGGATCAGTTTCAGGGCAAGAGTAAATGAGTTCAGATAGGGATTAGCTGCTATGCTAGTTAGCCTGGCACAGCTACAGTCATCTAGAAAGAAGAAATGCCACCTGAGGAATTTTCTCCATCAGATGGGTCTGTAGGCAAGTCTTGGGACATTGTCATGACTAATTTTGATGTGGGAGGGCCCAGTCCCCTGTAGCAGGGCTACCCTGGGGAAGATGTTCTTGAGTTATATAAGAAAACAAACTGAGCAAGCCACCATGAGGCGCAAGCAGTAAGCAGCACTCCTCCATGGCCTCTGCTTCTGTTCCTATCTCTAGGTTCCTGCCTGGAGCTCCTGCCCTGACTTCCCTCGGTGAGGGACTGAGACCTAGTGACCTGGGAATACTGAGATGAAATAAGCCCTTTCCTCCCCAACTTGCTTTTGATCATGGTTTTATTGGAGCAATAGAAACCTAACTGTGACCGTTGATAAAGAAAAGCCAGTCTCCCTTACTCTAGACACGCCCTGGGAAGCATATATTACACCTTGAGAGTCATCATATTTTTAATCAGCTTGACTCTTCAGTCATTCTTAACCCAGGAACAATATGGGGGTGGTGGTGACTTTAAGTTTAATGGCAATAAACATTTGAGAGGGAGGAGGCTTGTATGTAGAGGAACACTAAGAAAGAGAAAACCTTATGTGTGGTTAAAAAATGAACTCCAAGATGTAAATAGCGGCCCCAGGAGGAGAGAAGGAAGCTCTAGGAAAGAGGAGACATTCAGATCATCCATCCCAGGGCTGCCAGCACAGTGAGGAATAGCACAATAATAGCTCAGCCTGACGATTGGCTGGGCTCCTCTGTTACAGGAATAATACATAATAAAAATGGGTTTAATAGAATCGGCGGCAACTGTAATCGCTTACTCACCCGGTATCCCTCTTGAATACGTTTACTGAATCTTTTGTTTTTAATGCATAGAGCTTTTAGGATCTCTCCCTTGGGAGAGGCTAGCAGGGGAAAAGGAGCCAGAAGAATTACCTCAATAAATCTGCCAGGAGCCAGATACATTTTTATCACAAACATAATCGGGATCCAGATAACAGAGCAGGCGAGCATCAGCCACCCAAGCACCATGGACCAGTTAGGGTAGCGATAAGAGCCATAGGTCATGGGCTCCCACTGGTAAAAGCTGAAGCAAAGGATAAACTAGGAGAGAAGAGAAAGGTACGTTAGGGTGATTATGTGAATCATTCATTCACTCAACACACATATGCTCCGTGTTTTCATTTCTAATGCTTCATCTTATGTATATATACTCTTGTCCATCTGAAAAGGGGTTTTCTAATTGAAGAAAGTAAACTCCAAGGAGATGAGAGTGGCATAGATGCACTCAGTTACCACTCCTATGTTTGTCATCCCATAGGAAGTCAGAGGGTGTGGGTATGTGTCTATACACAGAGAGGCCACACCAAGACAAACAGCACAGTGACTGACAGGGACAGGTAGGAGAAGGGATGCTGGGAGTTTTGAAGAGATTGTCTGACTATCATTGATAATCAAGCCTTAATTATAATGGGGAAAAGATGTGATGAATTTATACATTTCAATCTTTTTAATTGAATCCACTTGGCTTTGTCCTTGAACAAGGAATGGCCCACATATAGGAGCTGCCTCTAAAGTTGACTGTGTGAGACCCAAAATGGTCCCCCAGAGGTGACTGATCTAGAAGCCATGGCAGAGAGAGATGTGCAGGCCCCTCCCTGACTCAAGGGGAACAGCATCATTACCAGTGAGTCCAGAGACCTGGCTCTACTGCTAATGAGCTGAGAGGCCTCTCAGACTTCTCAGCTACAAAATGGACATATTTCACACCATGTACATAGTGCTGGGATTTTCTGGGGACAGAGGCCTGGCATTTACTCTAGAGTCCTTCCTCGTTTTTCAAAAGGTCATGATTTGGTTTTTGTCCATTATCTGCTATCAAATCATACTTCAACTGGCAACAGCTTTGAGATCCATCCAAGGGCTGGGCTGGACAGCTGAAGAGGGCCAAAGGAAGGCATGTGCTGGAGACAGGGGCACCTTTATAAGGAACCAGGCTCCAGACGGCCCCAGTCCAGCCTGTAGACACCATTTCCCAAGATAATGGTGGTTCTTTGTGTTCTCCCTGCCTGTGGCAGCATCAGCCTAGAATTGTCTCCATAAGTCCTTTCCCCAGATCTACCTCTGTCCTCCTGCCTTGAGCTGTAGAGTCACAAAGTGACTGGATGGAATTACCTTAGTGAAAATAATAGGTGGGAGCATTTTGGAGAAATGTGAAACCCTTCACAAGCACAAGGCATCCACACTACCACTGCAGCACCCAGGCTGCCAGGACTTCCAATGTAACAATAATTCATATGTTGATTCAAAGCAATGTGAGCCTGAAGACAAGGCTCCCATGGAGAATGAGGTCTACATTAGCCCCTCTTTCAAAGATTTGCCCCTGGAGTCGTTAGGCTTTATTAGCCAGTCTACTGGAAGCATGGCCCGATGTCACTACAGTGTGCTGCTCTGTTTCATTTACTATATAAATAGCAATGCATCTGCTTATGTGTGTGCCTTACTCAAGTAACGTGATCAGACTAGGCATATGATAATTGCATGAGGATATTTATGGCTCCATAAATCCACAACAGCATGTAGAATAATGATGGATCTTATTTCAGAGGCCCTGAAGTAATTTAAACCCATAATCTTACCCTAGTCCAAGACCACAAAGATATCTATGCTACGGAAGGTAAATGGCAAAATATAAGCAGGGCTGAGACCTTTGACACCCATTTCCACTTGTGCAAATATCACATCAAACTTTTGGGCACAAGCTGGTTGCTTGCCATAAATTTCCCTCTGCCAAGTCAGCTTTAATGAAAGCCTTCTCTTAGGTAGGTTTTGTCACAAGAGATGGGGATTTAGCCACCAAATCATGCCCACCCCTGCCTTTGGCTGACAGCCACCACAGCAGACACAGGAGACCACTGGCTGGTGATAACAGAACTGACCACATCTCTTGCTCAGAATATCTACCTCAAGACAATCCTAGGGCATCTCCATGGCTTCTGACATGAAATCTAGGAGCAAAGCTGAGGAGCTTTCCCAGGAACAAAAAAAAAAAAAAAAAAAAAAAAAAAAAAAAAAAAAACCAAGTTCCTGAAATCCCTTCTCCCTAGACTGTCAGAATGCAGAGGTTGGGCTTGCAGCCCAACCCACCTCAAAGACAATGTTTTGGCTCTGTGGCCTTGTGGCCTAGAGCAAGTGCCTTACCCTATCTGAGCCCTGATGCACACATCTGTAAAGTGTGGAGACAGCATGGGCAGAAATCTCAACAACACTGGTGAAGGACCTGTCTCAAGAACTCCCCCACACTGCAGCAGCAGGAGGATGGCCATGTGGCCTGATTCCACAAAATATGGCAAAATTCTAACATTCTCCTGGGACTAGAGGAAAAGGAGGGCAGGATCTAGATGATGATGGATACTGTAATACACAAATTCTAACATTAACTTGGCTGATAATAAAACCATGAGGAGAGGAGATGAGAGGGTCAAAGGTCATCAGGGACAGCATCTGCAGAGAATGGGCGGCACCCTCATCCTTACACCCAAAAGCTAAGGCCAGCTCCCCACACACTTCAACTCTGGGCATCTGTCTTTAATACCTTCCAGTTCTCGAGCCCCAGCTCCTGTGGGACTTTTCAGACCATGGGAATAGATGTGGGTAAGCTATTGGTGTCGACACAGAAAAGGAAACCTGCAGAATGTATTTTCTATCTAAACTTCTAGTGTTTCAGAAATATACGGTTTGGTTAAAACACACTTTGAGATGAGGGAAAAGGGCAAACAAATGAAGAAAACATGTATTTTTATTGCACCTGATTTTAACCATCCTGCATCTTAAGAGAAGCTGGTGGTGTTTGGTAGTGAAACACCTTTATCTGGTTTCTACTGCCACCTACTGGGACAAATAGAAAATACAAACAACTTCCTTCAGGCTTGCCCAAGAAGAACTCCCAAAAGCTACAGGAAGAAAAAGACAAGCCTCAGAGGATGGAAAAGACAAAATCTCTGCTAATTAATTTGCTTGGGGAAGAGAGTGAGACCACACTGACAGCTTCTGGCACAATAATGGGGGTGACAAAGTGTGATTCTAGGCCCCTGTACAGATCATGGGCACATGAAAGGTTCTGTCCCTTAAAAAGGTGAGTATCAGGTGAACTCAAAACACCATTACACTTGAAGATGAAAAAAATGGCTCTCAAAGCAACAAAATCAACAGTAAAATCCTGATTAAAGCTTTGTTAATTGTAGAGCAGACACCTTGTGTGGTGATTAGGAGCCAGAACATGTGGGTTCAAATCTAGACTATTGCCAACTATTGTACATTCAATGCTAGATCAGTCACATAACTCCAGGCTCACTTTCCCTGTGATATTTTACTGGTGGTGTTACTTCGGGTTTTTTTCCAAGACAGGGTTTCCCTCTGTAACAGCTCTGGCTGTCCTGGAACTCACTCTATAGACCACGCTGGCCTTGAACTCATAGAGATCCACCTGCATCTGCCTCTGTCTCTGCCTCTGATTCCTGGGTGCTGGGATTAAAGGCATGTACTGCACCCCCAATTGCCTGGCAGTGATATTTTGTTTTAAATGTTAACTTGACAGCACCTAGAATCACCTAGAAGGGAGTCTCAATGAAGGATTGCCTAGATCAGGTGTTCTGATTGGGTCTTGTCATGTTTATGTTAACTGATATGGATGGCATTATTCCCTAGGCAGGGGATTCTCATATTATAGAATTCGGGGGCTGGAAAGATGGCTCAAAGGGAAGGGCACTTGCTGCTCTTATAGAGGACTAGTTTTGTTTCTAGCTTACAGCCACCTGTAACTCCAGCTCCAGGGAAATAGCAGAATAAATCCTTTTCTGGAAAGTGGAAAGCTAGCAAGCATGGGTCCTTCATTTCTCTCTGCTCTTGACTGTGGGTGGAGCCAGCTGCTTCAGGTTCCTCCCACTGTGATTCTTGCTATGAAGAACTACAACCTAAAACTGTTCGTGGAAATGAATGATTTTGTCCCCTGGGTTGTTTTTGTTAAGGTACTATGGCACCTGAGATGGAAATAGGACATTCCCCTTCTACAAGACAGAGATACTTATGCCAGCCTGACAGGATTGTGAGAGAGGAGGCTCTATACAGGAATCACCCACACAGAATTGGAGCCAAGGCAGATGTGTGGTTTGCATGGCTGTGGACTGCTATCTGCTAGCACATAAGGCAGATGGATATAATGTACACATTCTACACAGATGTGCTGATGTCTGTCAATCAGTCCCAGCTCTGCCCCTGACCAGCTAGGAACCTGTACACAAGTCACTTCACCTTTCTGAATTTCAGTTTACCCACCTGGACGACAAGAGCAATACCCACCCCACCAGCTCCCCAGGTTCATGGGGAGGCACGCATGTTCAAAGGTAAAACACTGACAGGTGCACAAGGCAGTGTCTGTGAGAGAAGGCTCTCAGCCCTTACGGTTAAAATGGTCGGGGTGACAAATGCCCAGCAGACTTTCCAGAAGATATTGGGCTGGAATCCAATCATCATCTCGATGTCTTCACAGAACCTCTGCAAGCCTGAAAAGAGACAACAGAGGCCATGTGTGAGGTGCAGTGGGCAGGGGCAGGGAGAAGCAGACACCAGAACCCCTCACTCAAGAACCTTGGCTAAGGAAGGACCCAACTGAAGTCAACATAACCCCTATTGCCCAGGAAAAGATCAGACAGATGACTCACTCCCAGGGATGCTGGGGCTAACTGAATGTTGAAATAGTTACTAAACACTCTTCAGTGAGGCTCAAAGCTGTCACGGCAGTGCCTCCAAAGCTTAGTTCCAGGAGTCTTAGCAGTGGCCCATGCATGCATTTGGCTGCTTTAGGAGGTGGCTTGTTGACAAGTCCAGCAGAGAAAAAGGCTTTGGTAAACCAAGATACTATGTTATGAAAGGCCCAGTACTTAGCAAGAGTTTTTGTGGGCTGAATTTGTCTCCCACCCTCCAAGAGCACTTCCATTACATCCACATAGCTCTGCTTGGTGTACTCTGATGGTTACAGGTGAAACCAATGTAAACTCCAAGTGCCCATCACACTCAGCTGGAACTGAATGCCTTGTCTTCCTGGCCACTCCTCAACTTCACTAAAGTAAAATGCAAAGGAGGCAGTTCTTCATCCGGCCCCACATAGCCACCCTCCTGGTAACCTCTTAGTTTAGAAGTGGGGTTGGAACACTGCTTTGAAGGAAAGTCACTTGTATCATAAGTGGTCCCCATCAGAATTGGGGGATCAGTACGCAAAGGGATAATTTCCTGAATGCAAGTTTCTGCGTTGGGCATGTCTAAAACCCCATCCCAGTGTGTTCAAGATGTGTTCTCCATAGAGAGAGGGGAGCCCTGATGTCCTGATGACACAACCACAAATTAGTATTACCATCATGGGAAACTAGAGATTCCTCAAAAAATCAAAAAATGCAGGTTAACAGGGAACCAGTATTCCCACTATGAGCATACGGCCAAGGGATGTGGAACAGTGCGGTGAAGAATTGTGACACTATTCACAATCACCAAGTCTATCAAAGATGAATGGAGAAAAGGTCACGTACACATACATGCACATTAGCACATACATACACACAAAATATACATGCACACATATGCATACACACAATCATACATATATGCATACATACACAGGCTGTGTCATACTCAACCACACAAATGACCCTGGAGGGCATAATGCTGTGTAAAGTAAGCCAGATAGAGAAAGAGGCCACATAATCTCCCTTATATGTGGACTCTTAAAAAAACAGTCATGGATGCAAAAAGCAGAATGGCAGTTTCTAGAGGCCAAGGAGTGCAGATAGAGTCATACTGGTCAAAGACTATTATGTATCTGTTGGAATACACACTGAGGGCTATCAAAGATAATAACTTTGTTAGCTAGTCTGATGCAATCATTGCATTGCACACATATATTGACAGTGTCATTTGAACCCCATAAGAATATGCAGTATAATTTATCAATAAACATATAAACAAGTTTATAATTTAATAGACATTCTAGCCAGATGTGGTGGCTCACACTGTAATCCCAGTACTCAGGGGACAGATGCAGGAGACTCACCATGAGTTCAAGGTCAGCCATAGTGAATTCCAAGCCATCCAGGACAACATAGTGAAAACCTCTCTTTCCCTCTCTGTCTGTTTCTGTCTGTCTCTGTCTGTCTCTGTCTGTCTCTGTCTGTCTGTTTCTCTCTGATGTGTGTATGTATGTATTTCATGTTTGTGTTTGTGACTGAAAATGAAACTCAAGGCCTCATGGATGCTAGGTAAGCACTACCACTGAGTCACAACTACCACTGAGTCACAACTACCACTGAGTCACAACTACCACTGAGTGAGTCACAACTACCACTGAGTGAGTCACAACTACCACTGAGTGAGTCACAACTACCACTGAGTCACATCCATAGTCCTTGAGAATTATACAGTTTATGTAAAAAGGAGGTCATCTCTACTCACCACCATGCAAATAACAGATCCTGACATCATTATGGCCCTCGACTCTAGCATTTGCATCTATTTCCACCCAGTTGAGACCAAGGCTAGTCAGCCCCTTCAGGAAACCTCCAGCCCTGTGATGAGAGCTGCCAGAGCTGAGCTAGGGCTGTTTGCTAAACAGCAGCCTGCACTAGGAAAGGAAATGCAACTTCCCTCAAGTCACCCAACTGTTTCTCAGGTGGTATCTGGGTTCCTGATCTACTTAATAAGTCCGATGGTGACCTTCCATAAATAGGGTACATAGAGCATTGAACAAGGAGCTGGGACCCAAGTTCTCAACATATAATGGCCTTCGTTCTGAAGCAAGATTAGCCCACCCAACAACCTTCCTGCCCCAGCCTTCATACCCAAGTTCCTCCCTGTCAATGGTCCCCTGTACTTCACGCCCTTGCTTATATGGTTCCTCCTGTTGGTCCTATCCCTGACACTAATCAAAATCTGTCTTGCCTTCAGGGCCTGAATCATGATGAAAACACTGTTCATAGAGATTTGAGCATGCTTAAGAGAACTATCTGCAGCCAAGTGTTGATGGTGCACGCCTATAATCCCAGAGGCAGGCAGATCTCTGTGAGTTCAAGGCCAGCCTGGCTACAGAGAGAGTGCCAGGATAGGCTCCAAAGCTACACAGAGAAACCCTGTCTCGAAAAACCAAAAAGAGAAAAGAGAGAGAGAGAGAGAGAGAGAGAGAGAGAGAGAGAGAGAGAAACTGCCTGCTAGATGACCTTGAAAATGGAGGAGCAACATAGAAAAGGAAGCCAAGCAGCTGCTGCTCAATCAACTAACAGGGAAGGGGGGAGGGACATGAAAAGTGAAAAGGTGCAAACACATGACTACTACCCTAGACTCAGCAAGCAGATGTGGGGCTCAGAAACAGCCACCTTATGCTCCATCCTGCTGACCAATCCTGAACTGGGACTAAAACACTTCCTTCAACTGACTCTGGGCTTCTGGTTCACAGACCACACCCCTGCCCTTTGTCTGAACATTACTTCAAGAGCTGTGATCCCTTAGATGTGACCAAGGTCCACCAGGTGAACAGGACCCTGTGCTCTGAGGGGACCCTGCACCTGGTGTAACGCTCTCCACCCACCATCTTGAAATTCTGCACCAAACTTTAACAAGAGAGTCCACATTTTTATTTTGTACGAGGTCCCACAAATTGTGTCTCCAGTCAGAGCGAAGCAAGTGGGCAATTGTCCCAGTCATTCCAACCTGGATAGCACAAATGCCCATCTCTAAAAGCTAAACCCTCTCTTACTAGGTTTCTACCTTGGTTGAAACTCAGTTGAACCTTCCCTCGGTCTCCACACTCATTTATTTCATCTCTAAGGTATCATTTTCTTGGTTTCCCTGGCTACTCTCACACTCACACTCTCTTTTCTCTCTGAACAGCAAAAGAGCTCACAGTAGGGAAGCTCAGCTTAGGGCTGACCATCTTACTGTGTTTGTGGAGCTCAGCCTCTGAGCTATACTAATGGGAGTAATGGGAGAATGTCAGCTGGCTACTTGGCCTGACATGTAATAAAGTCCAGAATCATCCCCATCACACAGTGAATGTCTGAATGCTTCCTCTATAATACAGAGACTGTTAAAAGTGAACTGAAAAGCTCCAGTCTCTGAAGCTTACGCCCTTGCTCTCTCGACTCCACAGTCCGGCACCAAATCAACCAGGTTCATTTTCATTCTTCCCAGGCCTGTTCTCAGCTGTCTCTTGCCCTTTCATGGATTTGGGGTCTCATCATCTCAGAAAGAACACACTGTTCTGTTCTAGGGGATAAAGTTTATGCATTTGTGCAGGCATCTCTTTTCATCACTAACAATTACTATTAATCATTTCTCCCTGGATTTACTCCTTTGTGATTTTTGTTAGCATTCAAAATAATGACTCTCATTATGATATTCATATATATATATATATATATATGTAATATACATATACATATATATATATATATATTTTGATAGTTTGCTCACATTCACCCATCACCCTCTCTATTCCTCCCATCTCCTGCTGGTCCTACCAAACACCCACTTGTGCTTTGTGAGGAAGAGAGAGAAGGAAGAAGGAAGAGGAGGAAGGAAGAGGGAAGGAGGGAAAGAGAAAGAGAGATTGAGATTTGTTTTGTTAGATTTCTTATATTTTTTAATTATGTGCATGTTGTGTCCATGCACCTGAGTACAGTGCCCACAGAGGGCAGAAGAGGGCATCAGATACCCTGAAATTGGAATTTTAGGCAATTGTAGGTACTGGAAAGCAAACTCCAATCATCTCTCAAGACCCCAATTTACACACACACACACACACACACACACACACACACACACACACACATTTTTATTTTTATGTGCTTTGGTATTTTACTTACATGTGTATGCACCTCATGTGTGTGCCTGGTGACCACAGAGGCCAGAAGAAGGTATTGGATTCCCTGAGACTGGAATTACAGGCAGTTGTGTGCTCTGTGTAGTGCTGGGAATTGAACCCGGATCCTCTGGAAGGGCATCCAGTGCTCCTAACCTCTGAACCATCTCTCCAACTGATTTACTTCTTAAATCACCATCAGATCCAATTCCAAGTCCAGCCTAGGTCCATCACAGTCTATCTGATTCTGAAAGGGTATCCCATACCATTCCTTAGGGACTAAGGGATTTCCTGTCCCCAGGAAAATCATCATAGCCCAAGTACTGAAGCGCTTGGATGTTACTTATTCCTTCTCAACCAAGAGATCTACTGCCAGACTTGGTTGGGGTTTGGGGTGAAAATTTAACTTCTAGAATTAGACATGTCAAAAGGTGTCTGGTTTAATTGCTCTTAGCCCTCACTAAACAAGCATGCTTTACAGAAAAGCACTTCGCAATTGTGCCTTTTGTGGCAATTGACAGTTGGGAAACAGGTGAAGGGAATAACTCTCTGCACTTGGGCCTGCAACCCTGTAGATGGGTTGCAAATGAAGCCCACTTCTTTTGCCAGGAGTTACACTCTCCCTGTAGTGATAAGATGATCTCTAGCCTTACAAAAATTCCCTTTGAATTCCCATCCAAAAATAATTGCAAGGCTGGAGAAATGGCTCTATGGTTAAGCACATACAGCTTTTAGAGAGAACCAGAGTTTGACTCCCAGCACCCACAGCAGGTGGCTCACAACTGCCTGTGACTTCGGGTCCAGGGGACATAACACCCTATTCTGACTTCCATGGGAACTGCACTGGTGCACACATGCACACTCAGACACATACACAATACATGTGATTGAACTTCTTTTTAACTAATGGTTGTAGACTCTTCCAGTTTCTAGGGTGCCCAGATTTTACATGAAAGATTTCTATTTTCTATTCTGATTCTCTGATCTTCATTTCTCCTTTATTTTAATGAAATTACCAGGAAATCCAGAAACTGCTACATATCTGCCAGTAGGAGACTAACAATCACTTGAGAATCAAGACACTTGTCCAAAGGACACATAAACGTAGGGGAGTACTTTCCCCCAGTCTGGAGGACATAGCTCGGCAGACACCTCTGGCCTCCCCACATGATAGTCTGGGGCACCTGCAGCCTCTATCCAAGCAATTCATTTCCTTTACTTTTCGTTTAGGACAAGTTGCTCTCTTCTGGAATTGCAAGACGATTAGATCAATGAACCTCCCGATACTTGCTATTTGGCCTCATCCAGTCTATACACAAAGAAGTCAACAGTGCCTGAACCAAACTAGGCAGAGTGACCAGGATGGCCCCTGGTGTGACCTCCAGGACAAAGACTTATGCACAAAGGGCAGAGATGGCATCTGGTGGCTGCCATCCTGCTGTCCTTGATAATAGCTTTACTGTGGATGGGATACAGGTTGCCATGGTGATGGCAGAAAGGTTAAACCATTAGGGAACTGGAAGTTTCTTTGCTGAGAAAATCTGGGACTTAGATACTGTATGGCAAGTTCCTTCGGGTGCATATTAAGATTGGAAGGCTCTGTGATCAGGTGACCTTTGGTACCCTGGGGCTGTGGAAAGCCACCCTTCACCTCAAGCATGTGAGTGCTTGATAGTACTAAAACCAGGAATAATGCCACACCAAAAAGGAATCCTGCCTCCTTATCAGGCCACTGGCCACAGACATTACCTGTGCCAGACTATACCCAAGGCTGGATCCTACAATTTCTGCCACATAGTGCTAAGATTCACCACCAGTCACCTTTGGTTTCTTAATCAGTTCTACCACAGTGATCCTGAGGCAAGCTCAGAAATAGAGACATTGTGAAATCCTTTAAGTACAGTGAATATGCTTGCCAGGAAGGCCCGCCATACATTCTGGTTCTCCTTTGTTAACAGGCAGAGTGTTCCCTTACCATACACATAGGAGATGCCAACAAGCTCAAATATAGCGATGATGACGAGGGCATAGGAGGCAGCATAGGTGTCCACGAGCTGAAACATGTAGATTCCACCCTAGCAAGAGAGAAAGAGAGCCACCATCACATAGGACCCTGTGGCCAGGCTCCATCTCCCCACCTTCTCTTCCCTCCAGAGGGCATCAGGTGCAGACAGAAGTCAAAAGTCCTCCCTTTGCCACATCAAGAACCTACGCCTGGGCTAGGCGTAAAGTGGAGACTTGGCCAGGTTAACAAAGACATCCCTCAATGGCCTCTCAATTGATCAATAAAGCAAGCACACACACACAAAAAGCTGATTTAGTATCTTCTATTTTTCCAAGGCAAAGGTCACCCTCTGATGGAGCTGTTAAAGCAGCCACCTGCCTTGTGTTCGCTGTGAGCTGTCGATTACCACTCTATCCACATAGATGCACTTTATTGACCCTCACGTGACCTTTAGCTATGGATGTAAATTTAGTTTGGAATCACCTAAGCAGGGAGCTTCATTGTGGAATTTTCCTGATTGCCTTCACTCACTTGGGAAGACCCACCCTAAATGTGGCTGGCACCCTCAGGGAGGAACCCAGTTGTAAAAGGTCACAGAAGAAGGAAGAGTAGTCACCCTTTGTGAGCTTGGCCTTCCCTCTCCGATCAAGTTAATTTGCCGTGTTGCCATTGGCTCCTTCGCTCATTTCAGAAGTAGCCTTCCCAGACCCTCAAGGGGAACTGAGGACTAGTGGCTCTCCAGGAACCCTCCAGGTCTTCAGCACCAGACTAGTCTACTTGAAGCACAGAGAGCCTCATGGACTAGACAACCCTTGGGTTCTCAGCTCTCTCTCTCTCTCTCTCTCTCTCTCTCTCTCTCTCTCTCTCTCTCTCTCTCTCTCTCTGCCTTGCACTTTAAGTCTCCTTGCTACCGATGAGGCCTAGAGACCTAGAGACCATCTCATTCCACTCCATCATTTTATAGATTTAAGAACTAAAGCCCAGAGGAGTGAAGTGTTCAAGGTCACAGAGACAGCAAGTCCACTGCATGTCCTGTGTTACTATGCACAGGACTAGGAAAAACTGTGTTTATATATAACAAGAAATATCTTGGAAATTTGAGTAATGGATAAATCTGGACGTTCCTGTTTTCTGTTTTCTTTAAGTAGGACACACCTGTCTTGTTGGCTCAAGAGGATTACATCTCAATTATGAAGATGGCCTCGCTAGGAGCCAAGATGACATATTTCCCTGTGTGGTCAGAAATATTATTGAACCTGTGCCATCTATGGAAATGGCAGTGATTTGGCTCTGGTTGTGAGGTCTGAGAAGTGAGAAAACAAGGATGACAGCCATCACAGGTCCCCCACATGCTCCATATCAGGCCTGTGGCTGCAGTGATGACAGACAGCCATCACACATCGCCCAGCCGACCCATAATCACAGCAGGCTCTCACCCAAGAGTGATCATCGATACTCTTCATACATCCCCCACCTTATCCGGCCATGCACAGTGGGTTCTCACCTGTGTGATCATTGGGAAGCCCATAATGAAGAAGCAGATACAGCAGCCCAGGGTGAACACAGGCTTGTGTGTGCGCAGGTACTTGGGGAACTCATCGGAGATGGAGGTCACAATGGTCTCGATGGTGGCAAACTGAAACAGTACCAGGACAAAAGCATTTGAGTTCAACTGTCCCCCTCAGAAACCTCCCAGCAAAGTCCTTTGTGGTGTCACTAGGGAAAGTTGTGCTTGGGTTCAGTCTGATTTTTAGGGTGCCATCCTTCTATGGGTCTAAATGACCTTACTGGGTGCCAACACACAAAGTCAGGAGACCTCAAGCAGAGTATGAGCTTCAGAAACTCTACCTCCAGCCCCTGGAGAGTGCACAATCATCCATCAGGCCATTTTAGCTTCATTTTGTATTCATGAGATGCAAATTCCTCTCCTCTGGTTATCTGCCATTTGATCTCCTACTTGAGGAAAAACCCTCTTTGCACCCAGTGACTAAACTCTGAGCACCTGTCAGCATGATTTGTAGTAGGTTCAGCCTGGTGGCAATTTTCCTAAAATTGACTTCATATTATCATCCCTTATGCTATCTCGTAGAATTCGCCTTGGCAAAATGATGACACCAGGAGAGGGTGCAGGCCAAAACTTGGCACAGAATACAAAAGAGGGAATGGAGGAGAGAGGAAAGCTCCTTCACATTGTTATCTGATCACCAAACTATGTGACGTTAAACTGGGTGAGATGGTCAGCCTTGGGAGGCTGAGGAAGGAGGCTGAAGAGTTCTAGGCCATCCTCAGCTACATATTAAAATCTTAACTTAAAAAAAAAAAATACATACAAAGTTACTGTGACTCTAGACAGGTGCCTCACCATCACGGCATTACCCAGGAGAAAGCTCCTAAGTCTTGCTTGCAGGCTGGATCTGGGATCTCAGAAAGAGTCTTTAAAGGGTGTGTGGGGCAGAGATGGGAAGGACAGGGACTCACCATAGTGTCAAGACCAAGAGTGAGAAGCATCAGGAAGAAGATGATGGCCCAGAATGGAGAGAGAGGCAGCCTGGTTAAGGCTTCCGGGTAAACCACAAATGCAATGCCTGGCCCTAGGAGAAACAAGAGAGATGGTGTCAGACAGGCCCAACTCAAAGTCCCTCTCCCCAGAGCCCACAGGCCTTCTTGCCTCTGAGATCCTGAAGTATTATATGTTATAGTTCTTTCCACTGCCTGTTATTTGTGCTCATCTCTGCTAATTAGATCATGCTAACTCTCATGCAAAAACTAAGAAGCTACGTTCTTTTATTTGATAACTGGAGGCAAAGATAATTATTACCTTCTGGTAGAATTGTTGATATTGAGCCCTGAGGGGTACCTGGCAGTGTCTGGAGACAGTTTTGTTTCTCACAACTGGAATGAAATGGGACAATGTGATGATCAATCTGTCACCTTGACAGGATCTAAAGTCACCCAGGGAACAATCCTCTGGGCATGTCTGTGAAATAGTCCTTATATTGGGCTAACTGACATGGGTAGCACCATCCATGTAGGGGTCCTAGGCTGAAAGGGGGGAGAAGTAAGCTGAGTACAAGTGTATGCCTCTCTCTCTGCTTCCTGACTGCAGAGGCAATGTAACCAGATGCAACAAGTACCTGTCCTCTACCTTTCCCCACCATGAGGAATGTATTCCCTCAAACTGTGAGCCAGATAAACCCTCCATCCTTCAATTTGCTATTGCAGGTATTTTGTCAAAGCAGGGAGAAAAGTAGCTCGCACAGAAAGCTACTGAAATTAGAAAGCAGAAGCCAGGGGCAATGGCTTCCTAAGAGTACCACATGCTGTCAGGGGTTGTAGGAATGGCATTGGGTGGGAGCTGCAGATCTTGAGTCTTCTCAGCACACAAGTGCCCATGGCATCCTAAAGAAGGCATCAGCTCCCCTGGGGCTGGGTTACAGGCAGTAGTGAGCTGACTGATCTTGGTACTGGGAATGGAACTCTGGTCCTCTGAAAGAGCAAGTGTTCTTAACTGCTGAGCTATTGTTCCAGCCCACACACCAGCACTTTTTAAAACTGGAATTTATTGAATTATTGGTTCCTGTGGTTGTTTGAAAGAAAATACCCCCCAAAAGGAGTGGCACTATTAGGAGGTGTGGCCTTGTTGGAGTAGGTTTGATCTTATTGGAAGAAGTATGTCTCATACATGCTCAAGTCACACCCAGTGTCTCAGATCACTTCCTGTTGCCTTTGGATCAAGATATAAGGACTCTCAGCTCCAACAATATGTCTGCCTGCATGCTGCCTTGCTTCCCTACATGATGATAATGAACTAAACCTCTGAACTGTAAGTGAGCCATCCCAATTACATGTTTTATCTTATAAGAATTACTGTGGTCATGTTGTCTCTTCACAGTAATAGAAACCCTAAGACATTTCCTAATGTTGCATAAGGCCTCAGGATATGTAAAATATAAAACCTCAAGGTCCTGAGATATCCCCTATCCTATACATTTATTGAACAGACTGTAGAGCCAGCCTTCAAACACTCCTTACATGAATCATAAAAGGAAAGTCTGTTTTAAACTACAGTTAAAATAGGTCTCAAACACAGACCTAGAAAGGCAGCTCAGGAAGCCGACATAAAGGCTCTGGAATGGTTACCACCAGAGGACTTCACTGTGGTGCTTGAACACCATTCTGTCCCTTAGGGTGTTACTACTTTGGAGGGGGTCAGTAATTTTGACAGACACACCTCCCTGAGAAGGCAGTGGTCATTGCAATCAATTAGCTTTATTATGATGCCATTTATTATGACCAATCATAACATAGTGGTCAGCGTTTGGATCAGCAACTGTCCGCATGTGGATATGCTGATACTGCTCATCAAGGCTGGAGTGAAGCTGACCCCACACGTCCTGCAGAGCCTCCTTTGGGTAAGGGGAAATACACTTTGAAAGAACAGATAGGAGTGTGTGTGAGCTGCATACATAAAGTCTCACCAACATGACTGCCAAAACATGAGCCAAACATGGACAATAGACATGCCACAGAAGACTGGAAAGATCCAGAGGCTTCAACCCTATGCAAAAATCTAAGCAACTAAGGGATGCTGAGAGCAGGAGAAATAGTTTTCTCCAGGTAAGAGCATATCAACTGGTTATCTAGTATCAAAGTTCTGTGCTGAAAACATACATTCAAGAAACATTACACAGACCCAGCAGATTATATTTAGGAATATATATATATATATACATATGTATATATATATATATATGTATGTATATGTGTGTGTCTGTGTCTGTGTCTGTGTGTGTATACATGTACATAATGCATACAACAGTGATTAATGAAAAGAGGCCATAAATTTGAAAGAGAACAAGGAGGTGTATATGGGAGGAAATTATATTATAATTTTAAAAAATAAATAATAGGGGCTGGAGAGATGGCTCAGAGGTTAAGAGCACCGACTGCCCTTCTAGAGGTCCTGAGTTCAATTCCCAGCAACCACATGGTGGCTCACAACCATCTGTTATGAGATCTGGTGCCCTCTTCTGGTGTGCAGATATACATGGAAGCAGAATGTTGTATACATAATAATTAAATAAATCTTTAAAAATAAATAAATAATAAAAATATATACTATATAAATTTTTAAGAGCATATACGAGTCCCACAAGGGGTCTGGGACAATGTCTCAAACTTGTTGTCCCTCCTGGGGAATAAGCCCCACTGTTCCTAGGCCTGAGTTAGATGTGATCCTCTTCCTGTAAAATGGAGGGAGTGAACAACTACAGAAAGGGGAATTTCAGTGAGACATGCTACAAGTTTTCTGCTGCTTTTCACATTGAAGATATGCATATTTTTATCTGACTGCTAATAGCAACTGTCCTCCCCGGGGGCCGCTCAGAGCAGCTAACTTAAGTGGCCTGTGTGTCCCCAATTACTATTTTTGTCACTTCATCCACTAATTCCCAATAAGATGGGTTTTTTAAAAGAAGCAAAATGCCTCAGATATTCTAGAAAGTGGGGCGGAAACTATCGGCCTCAATAACTCTGTTGGAAGAAACTGAGGTTACAGAACAGCTAGGGGTGGCTCAGTGCCTGAGGATAAGGCCATCTCAGCATGTCCTGCCTCCCAGGGAGCTGGAGAATTCTCAGCCAGGAGAAAGCACTGCACAGCTCACTAAGACAGAACCAACATCTCTGGGGGCTCACACTCTCTCCAAGGAGAGATAATGACACTCCTGGGATATGCTGGAGCCATAACACCTTGAGGCTGTGTTGGCACAAGTGAAAGCAATGATTAATTGTCCCTGGTGAACAGGAAGATACTGGGTCGTCCCTTCCAAAAGGTGACCTTCTAGAACTTGGCTCTCCTGTCTACCTACTCTGATAACCACTGGGAGCCACTTGAAGTACTGCTACCAAACAAGCCTCTCACCTCTGGAGGCCTGGGGCTACACCTGTCACAGTCCCCATGCACTGAAGCCCATATGCCTGGCCAGAGTCCAACCAGAATGATCAACAATCTCCACAATGAAGGTCCCTTAACCCTCTGCGGAAGCAGGCAGAGTGGAAATAAAGTTAATAAAACTTTAGCTACTCCTTCTACAAATGCTGTCCTAGAAATATAAGTTAAATGTAATGAAATGAAAGTTCCTTACAAACTCAAAAGCACTATGCAAATGTTAGCATCATTTGGGCGCAGTGTAAACATTTATTCCACACTTCCACCCCCACCACCATCCAACCTTCTCACTCACTGGGGAGAAAACTGCAGGTCTGCAATGCTAACTAAGCAGAAAGCCTTGAGAACACACTTGACCTAACAATTAGGAAAGTGCTTCGTAAGGACCAGGCTCCCTGAAGTCAAGCCGAGCTCATTAAGCATCAGCACTAGGTTTCTAAAGAGCCCTGTGTGAGCACTGTCATCTGCAGCAGCCACCAGCAGCAGCTGCAGGGCTGTGGGCTGCCTATTGAATCCCTTGCTCATGCCTAAAAGTTTAACAGGTACAGCCTTGACCAATGCAGCCTGGAGCAGGTTCAAGAGAGCAAGGAAGACAAAAGAAAAGAACAGAGAAGGAGTGACAGGCCTAAAAATAGCCCCTCTTTTTGAAAGGCCAGCTCTAACTCTGCTGTGAGCTTCCCACTGGAGCCTGTCTCGGTCATTATCATCATACTTGAGTACCCCATCTCTACCCATCCAAGTTCCTGACATAGCAAGGTGACAACTGCCCTGTACCTTGGTCAGCCACATTCTCAATGTTGACTTTGCGTTCGTTGGCCATGAAACCGATGACAGAGAAAATGACGAACCCAGCAAAGATGCTAGTGGCACTGTTGGTGCAGGTTACAATTAATGTGTCCCTGGAAGGAAGAGACCAGAGTTTGGTTAGGTAAACTCCGTGAGTAAGAAAGGATGGGGAAGGCCAAATGTGTGCCCATGTCTGTGTACCCACGAGCACGTGTGTCTACCTGTGGACTTATCATTCACACACATATATAACATCCAAGGAAAGAAGTAGGCGATCCTGAGAGCAGATGCCCTTCTGCAAATCCAAAATGCCTAAAAACTCAAATGTCACTTTCCTAAACCAGTATAATGTCTAACTGTATTCTAATTAGTCCTGATTTCCACAGATAAAAGAGTAGCTCTCACACCTCACCAAAAACTTCTTTCAGCAGACAGAGACTATTGGAGAAAGCCACAAAGAACAACTGACTACAAGGTGCCAGTCTCCATTCCCCAACTGATACTTCTGTAACACAACCTCCATACCCAAAGCTCAGAGACCATCACAGAAGAGGGGGTAGAAAGATTGTCAGAGCCAGAGAGAACCAGGATGTCTGCTGTGAGACAGTCCCTTCTGTCAACAAAAAGACACAACGTAAAGGAAGGAGAAGGAGGGGTGCAATTGGGAGAAGGGAGTGAATATGACCAAAATACATTGTGTAATATTCTCATAGAATTAATAAAAATATTATAACAACCCCACCAAGGACCTCTTGTGGGAAGCACTAGTGCCTTATGCTTAGCCCAGGGTCACAACTACTTCACAGGGCTAAATGCTCACATCTCCCCCAAATTAGTACAATGAAGCTCAATTCCCAGTGTGGTCAGATTACAAGACAGGGCCTTGGAAGAATGGCTTCACCCCATAAGTAGAACAATGTCTTCATGAAAGACACTATGAAGTGTGTGATGCCCTGATGCCCACCAGTGTGCAGCAACCAGGTACCATCTGGAGCTTGGAGGAAGACCTCACCACACACTGAATCTTCTAGCACCTTCATCCTGGAATCCCCAGTCTCAATAAATATGAACAATTCGTTTCTATGATTTATAAATTACCCAGTGTGAACTAGCCCATAATGACTATGATGTCATGATAGGAGATAGGTGATGGGACCTTGGAGAACTCTGAGACAGGAAGCAAATATGAGAGATAAAAGGCAGTGGGACATTGAGGTACCATCCATATTATGAGGGCACTTGGGGCTATGGTTCACAGGATTGAGAATGGCAGGAGAAACAATAGGAAAGATACAGCCATCGCTGCCTTCATGCTAGAGCAGTGGTTCTCAACCTCTAGGTTGTGACCCGTCTAGCAAACCTCTAACTCCAAAGATATTTACAATATGATTCATAACAGTATCAAAATTATAGTTATGGAGTAGCAATGAAAATAATTCTATTATTGGGTGTCACCACAACATGAAGAACTGTATTAAAGGGTCATGGCATTAGGAAGGTTGAGAAAGACTGTTCTAGAGCCTTCTGTTGATAACACAGCCAGGGTTCCCTGTCTGCCCTAGGCTCAAATGTGAGGTCTCAGACAGATGGAGCATTGGACCTACATTGAAATCCTGGATCCTGGTCCTCACTCTCCTCTTCCTCTCCCCCACCCTGGTTGGTAGCAACCACTTGCAATTTTGAATGAAAGCATATTTCCTATGATAGCTCCTATGACCTAATTACTCATCAAAGCATGGCCCTGAGATCACCATACCTGGTTGCTAGGATGCTTCATGCATGACCTAAAATGACCCTGAGCAGTTCCTTTCCACTCAGACTGCAATGTTAGCAATGGTGTCACCTCTCTTTTTCAGGGGCTGTGAACACAGAATAGGTGATGTCTGCAGCTCACTCAGCCTGGCACAAAGTGAATATGAAGAAAATATCTGCCCTGCAAACCCCTGAGCTTCCTAAAGAGCAAACTGAGGCAAGGGAGTGTTGTGGACTAGTTGCTAGTGGGAGAGAAATTGAATCAACTGTATCTAGCTCTCAGCCTAGGCCCCTTGCTGCCATGCCAAGCAACCTCATCTCTGTGAGGCGCACAGCAATGCTCTACCCTCCGATGTTATTCAGACCAGTTGGTCTCTGAAGCTGTTGAGCAGTGTGACCAAACTCTTCAAATGCCTGAGTCTGGCACCTGTCCTTCAAGGAATTATAGGCTGAATTTTGTATCCTGATTCTGGCACCTTAATCTTGAATTATGATAGAGATTGCTGTTGCCTATTGAGTACCTACTATGTTCAAAATACTCCTCTGGTAACTGCCTGCATCACCTCTTACAAACAAAACATTGTACTCTGTGCTGCATAAATGAGAAAACAGATGTCCAGAAGGTCACATCCTACCTATGCCTTGCATTTGTAGCACATGGCAATGCGCTACAATCTTCAAATGCCCCCTACCCCTATGCTGCTCCTTCCTCTTCATCAGGCTGTCTTTCCCATGAAACCCCTTGAAAAGTATTTATCAAGTGATCAGTGACCCTACTACACACATGAGTATTCCATGACTGTTTACATGGACTTCCACGGGACACAGCCAGACACAATGACCTCTCCAGGGATACACTGCATCCTGTAGGTAGCAGTCTCCACTCAGTGCCCTGGTCAGTGGGGTCAGCTGAGATGGAGGAGTTAGTGACCAGGCATTGGCCAGTGGCTCCTCCTGAGCCCAAAGCATATGTCTATCTCTGCTTGGTGTCGGCTGAGGCTTCATTTTTGCTCCTTTCACTGACCTTCCCCTCTGGTTCTCATGTCCACATGTACCTGTAGCAGTTGTTGTGGAATTTGTTGTAAGAAGAAAGAGTGATGAGCCCTCCCCAGGCAGCAGACAGTGAAAAGAAAATCTGAGTGGCAGCATCCTTCCATACCTGGAAAGAAGGGAGAAGAGTCAGGTCACTGAGGGAGACCAGCATGTCACCTTCCCAAGTAAATCGGAGGTGATCAGGGACAAGAGCGCTGTGAGCACACAAATGGGAACTATGCCTCTCTTGTGCCTGAGACCAAAGCAGGAATCAGCTGGGAGATTCTGTCTAATCGGAGCGAGGGTTAGGATAATCTATTGCAGACTTGTGTTTACATGTCCCACCACATCCAACCAGACAGAAGAGGACAGCCCTCTCACAAAGCACTTAACACACCTGAAGGATGATCTGTGGCAACAAAATATAGTCACGGATACAAAACAAAAATCTGTTTTAATTGACAGTCCTATGTATTATGACAATTGCTATTCAAAAGCTGAAATTCCACAGTCCCCAATCTCAGAAGAGTGGCAACAAAGTAGACAGACTTCATGGGGCCACTTCCTTCCTGGGCTTAGCTCTAAAGGGTGATTTTTGCTGCCACCCTCACAAAGTTCCAGGTCACTCAAATCTTTCTACACTGCATGTATATGGCATCTACAATGGACCCAGGCTTATCAATTTAATCTCGCCTTGAAAATGTCCTTAAACGGGGAGGTGAGAAGGCTTGGTAGTTAAAGTCACCTGCCAAAACAACTGAGAACCAGGACCAACATGGCAGAAAGAGAGAACAGACTCCTGAGACCTGTACACCACACACACACACATACACACACACACACACACACACACACACACACACACACACACACACACACACACACATAAATGCATAATAAAAATTTTAACGTATTTGAAATAATGCAAAAATAGATTTCAAGTCTGAGGTTGGTAAAGTCCACATTCCCCCAGCAACCATTCTCCTTGTCTGCTCAGAAACAAAGCTATGATTGATGGAAAAGCAGTCGTGTGTGTCGAGCTTCTCTATGGGGCTTAGTGGGGAAAATCACCATGTCACTTAGTCTCTGGCCGATTGTGTGAAGATAAATTACTATATGTCTGCACTCTCTCTGCTTTCAGAGGAAGAATGCTTCTCTCTGCATCTGCTCTCACACCTTTGTGCTACCTGTTATGTTGATGTGGTGGCCGGCACAGAAGTTCTGAGGCGTCTAGTCACTAAGGAAGGTGAGGAGGGAAGACCAGACTCTTCATCCCTCATGACATCACAGAGAGTTGAACTGTCCCTTAACCAGCCACCGTGAGAATGACACCAACTACTATCTTGTTTATTCCAGCAACAGCTGGAGACTTTGTGGTATGTGCAGCCAAACTCAATTCTTCCATGAGTTTTTAATGTACCCTAGAAAAGGAGGTTCTCATCAAGGTGAGAAAATGCATCTGCAGATACACAATCACCACCACAGGAAGCAAGTTTTGTGTGTATGTGTATTTTTGAAAGTGTGATGTGCAAACACAGAGAAAGTTCAAATGTGTGCTGGTCTCGCATCAGTGTGTGGGAAGTATTCAAATGTGTCTGGGGCCTTTAAAATCCAAGACCTGCTCACACTCTGATTTTCCAGCCAGCAAAGCTCTACTTCCAACATGCTATAATTAGTAACAAATAAGTGGCATGAGGTGGCCCAAAGCTATCAAAGGATGCGGGCTTCATTAGGGCCTGCACTGGGACTCCAGCAGCAGAGCACTGCTTCAGAATCTGAAAGCCTTCAACTGCCCCATCAACACCTAGCACACCAACGTCCCCCAGACCTGAAGAGTAGGCATGGGGGTTCCCACAGGGGCAGGGAAGGCTGGCTCCTGCTCCACATCCAGGAGTGTGACCCTCCCTGATACTCACCCCACCCACCCTCCACTTCCAGTCTGCTATAATAATGAGCTCACCGTGGCATCTGTGAGTTTTTCCCACTTAGGTGTGATGAAGTACCAGATGCCAGCTCCAGCTCCAGGCAGTGTGACTCCTCGAATAAGGAGGATGACCAACACAACATACGGGAACGTGGCTGTGAAATACACCACCTGGAATAGCAGAGGGATGGAGATGTTGGTAAGTAGGCATCCCAGAGGATATCAATGAGGTGAGATGACAGGGGACCTGCCCCCCAGGCACACATGCCCAACAGTGAGGTCCCCCTGAACTCTGACCACACCGGAGACCCACACAAAACACTGGGATCAAAATCAGATGGCAAAGAATACAGGGTACTTTCCTTCCTTCCCTGCCAACCAAGCCTGGGAGATGTCACCCTGCCCAGCTACCCACTAATCAACAGTGTGAAAAGCCACAGGTGGGGAGGGAAGCTTTGTACTGTGTTCCCCAAAATTCCTACCCCATCTCTCCTGGAGGGCCCCAATTTCTCCATCCTTTTGGCTTACACCTTTCATCCTGGATTACACAGACACCCTAAGTAAAATGGCTTCACTGGGTGAAGAGATTGTGATTCTAAAATTAGGCATACTTCTACTCCAATAACATCCTATCTCTGACACTAAGGTGTGATTTTGAGCAGGCCCCTAAGGCCCCTGAACCTCAGTTTATATAGCTGTAATATGGGCACAGAGTTACTGTCCTAAAACAATATTGAGAATTATACAAACTGCCATGTGGAAGCTCCAGTGCAGGGACTGACCACAAGAGGGTCATTAAATACAGCCAAATACAGGCATCTGTGGAGGGTTCCTGTGAACTGACTGCTGCGACAGGCACCAGCAGTACAGAGAGGGGGTACATAATGGAGAGGACACAGTATCTGAATAGGGACTAAGTCACCCATAGGAGACTCGAGGGACTCAGGGGAAGTATGCAGTGCCCAGCCTGGGAGTATCTGAGGGTTCATGGAGATGTAGTTCAAGCTGGGTATTAGAGCAAGTAGGCAATCTCAAAGTATGGAGGCATGATGGGAAGGTGAAAGAGGGGAGAGAGTGAGTAAGGCAGGAACACAAAAGTGATGCTCTGTCCCCTCACTACAGGATGGCAGAAGTTCAAGGCCAACGGTGGAGAGAAGGGAAGCTAGGAGATCAGAGCACAGGCCCAGAGTGCAAACAGGTAGTTGTGGCTTCTGGAAGAAAGGGAGGGACTGAGTAAAGGAACATCTGGAGGAAATGTTAACAGAACTTAGGGATGTGTTGGATGAGGGTAAGTTAGTGGTACTTTCTTACCTGTCAACCAAGCCTCAGGGTGAAGGAGGGGCTTGAGATTGAGACTTGGTAGATGGGGACAGGGAGTGAACTGTGCCTATTCAGCTCCATAGTCACAGGGGCCAGAGTTCAAATCTTGACTACTCCACTTTGGGAAGTAGTTAAATCTCTCTGGACATAAATGTCATTACCTGCAGATGGTAGGAACTGCATGTTCCTCTCAGAGTGCTGTAGGAGCAGCATGAGAGGAAGAAGACTGACATGTGAGGCATCTGGATGCAAGGCTTCGGAAGGTGCAACTAGCAGGGACCTACAGACGAGTGTGAGTGTCTCCTTAAATTCACACCCCAGTCACTTTCTCACCTCATCCTGTCCATAGCCCCATGTGTAGGTGTTCTAGACCCTTGGTTGGTGGTGAAATGAGAGGGTTATGTTCAGCTTACACCTTGGATGTGAGCAGGGAGGAGGTGGGGACTTCTTGCGTGCTGCTTTCTCGAACGCTGCTTGCCTGGTCATGTGGGCTTTGGCATGCACCTGTTTCATATGGACTATCAGGACTAAATGTGAGCAGTAATGAATCGTGCTTGGCAGGAGAGACAATGACTGGCCTGGCCCTTGCTGGCATCCTCCTTGCAGCAAGAGCCCCCACTCAAACAGCTAACTAGGTTAGCTTGGCTGTGCTACTTTGACATTCTGGCAGAGTAGCCTCAGGGGTCAGGTGGTCTGCCTGCAACCTTCCAGCCCTTTAGGCTGTCTACTGATCATCTGTGAAGTTCTACCAGTTCAAAAGCGGTGTCTCCAAAGAGTCAACTTTGTCCCCTCAGATCCTGCACTAGAGGAACTGAGTTTACATCACCTTCGGGAAAGAGTGCATCTCTGTTGGCCAGGACAGTGCTTGTGGAATCTGCACTGGAAAGGAGGCAGTCACATATGAGCCCCTCAGTCCCACATCCTCTCTGGCTCTCAAATAACTATCTTTGATTTATGTCAACACAACCCAGGACAGGATGAGAAACTGCAGTTCATTATCCCTGCTGGCAGCCCTCATTTCAAGGAAGAAAAGAGTCCTCGTTGATATTTGATTAGAAACCTTCCTAAGTGAAAGAGAATTAGTATAGCAGTTGTCAATGACAAGCTTACTGGCTCCAGAGTGCTTCTAACTTCCTCTTCCCACAGACTACAAAATCCAGCCCCAAAGATTAACTTCTAACCACTTGAAAGAGCTAGCTGTAATGCCACGCCAACAAAAGCACAGACAAATGGAGCTTAAAAGAATCTTAGAGGCCAGGTGTGTGGTGCACACTCAGAGACAGCACATAGGCGGTAGAGACAGGCAGATCTCTATAAGTTCAAGGCCCGCTGATCTATATAACAAGTTCCAGGGCTGCACAGTGATGCCTGGCCTCAGAAAAAAACAAACAAAACAACAACAACAAAAACCCTCACAAGAGATTTATTTTAGTCCTAGATTTTGCAAATGAGCACAACCCTAATGCACCCTGGGACTTTCCAAAATTACAATGATAGAGAGAACTGAGACCGGCTGGGAGAACTGGCATCCTGACGCCTCATGTAAATGGGGATTCATGGTTCCTTAAGAGAAAGTCATGTAGATTCTAGGCTTTGCAGTATGCTAGACCCATGTTAAATGCCCCTGCTGCCACTTACAAACTGTGACAGCAGGCAGCTAGCTGAGTGCAGCCTGTCTGTAGACGGGAATCAGTGGACCCACACGGCAGGTGCTGTGAAACTGAGGTAGTGATGCATGAGGACCAATCAGTGGTGTGTTGATATGTAAGAGAAAAGGCTCCACTTCATCTTGTCTTAAGGTCAGAGAGATCAAACCTATTGCTCTCTCAAGGTTAAACAACAGGATACTTGGCCTAAGAAGTAACTAATGGATATCTTACTTTAACAACAGGATATTTAACCTAAGGTGTGGCTATTGTCTATCTTGCCTTGACAACAGGATACTTGGTTTAATGTGTGGTTACTTGTTATTTTGGGTATTGAGAAGGTAATTATACTTTCTTGTTCTTTGTATCTTGGTAAGGAAGTCTCTTTGCCTTCCCCCACTTTTGATTGGGGTATATAAAGACTTTGCCCCCAGTATTCACTGGAGTGTCTTTCTGATTCTTCCTGTGTCTCTGTCTTTTCTTTAGTACCTATAATTTTTCTATCTGCCATTTCTCATTTTATTAATTAATGTATACAGTGTTCTGTCTACATAGATGGTTGTGAGCCACCATGTGATTGCTGGGAATTGAACTCAGGACCTCTGGAAGATCAACCAGTGATCTTAACCACTGAGCCATCTCTCCAGCCCTACTGCCATTTTTTAATCCACACTCCCCCTCTCAGGCATGAACAAGGCAATGCCAGTTATGCCCCACACAGAGCTCTCCACAAGATGTCTACTCTTTCCACTTCCCCAGTGAAGCCATTTTTTTTCTGAGATGCCCAAGGAGATGACCATTTGCAAAGCGAAAGTTCTTGCATTCATGAAGTCTTGGCCATCCACCAGGTATTTTGCATGCATTCTTATTCCCTTGTGGAAATCTACAGGGTGTACCATCCCCAGGTTAGGTGGTTGAGGTTTAGGACACAGGTTCTCAAGGTTGACTGGCTTGTCCAAAGTTACACAGCTAGTAAGTGATTACAGTCTTTCCAGTGGACCTGATGAGGCCACATCTTTTCCATCTCTAGCCTATGGTATGGCTGAGCAGACACTTGGGTAGTTGTGCTAAGCATTCTTAGAGAAGATGGAGCTGCCATTCAGCTCAGGTCCAAGACATGGGAGGCAAGGACATCAGGAAGCCTCAGGCCAGCCTAGACATGTCTGTGTGGTCCTTTTAGCATCCTCCATCTTCCTATAGCTCCACAGTGCTCATCTTGAGCAGTGGGGACCTCAGGCTTCAACCCCAGCTCCCATTTTACAGACTGGAAAACTAATTTAGAGAATGCCTGGGCCCTGAAAGCTCCTTCAGCAAGTGCTCAGACAGAACTAGAAGGCCTTAAACACCTCCCAGCTCAACAACTTTCACTTTCAAACTGAGAAAATGGAAGTTCTCTGAAACAGCTAAGATGAGAATATTGGCTTTTTATTTGCTGGGGTAGAGAATAAAAGAAAAGAGGAAATCAAAAGCTCTGCCAAGTTTCACATCTCAGAGGCAACAAAACAAACACCATAGGGAACCTCCAGAGGTTTGGAAACCTGTGGGAGGAAAGACCTTGCTTTAAAAAAAATGGCAAAAGAGGAGAAGAGGAAAGAAAGAAAAAAGTTCACATAAAGCCAAGTTCTTACTTTTCCTGATGTCTTAATTCCTTTCGCCAGAGATGCGTACACAATCACCCAAGCCAGGAAGAGGCAGAAGGCCAAGGGCCACCTGATCTCACCCGGATACTCAATTCCTGCAGAAATCTTCAGCACAAAGTACCTAAGGATCAGATAGAGACAGAAGAAAAAGGGGGGGAGAGAAAGGAGGGGGAGGGGAGAAGAAAGAGGGAGGGAGGGGAATTTAGTGTCTGTGACCTTCAATCTCCCATTGGAGCATCAGATCCAGAAGAGTTAAACACACCCAGCACCTCCCACAGCCTCCACCTCATCAGGCCTCAGGCAGACTAGAGGGGCTGGCAGGCTGGCTCCTGCCAGCAGCTGGCTACTGAGCACTTGCTGGTCTCTTTAACTGTAAGCTGGGATGCCACGTGTGGTCAGTGGATGGATTTTGTGTAAGACAGTTGGCACATCATCTGGAGTTGCCACACAAAAAGTACAACAGGAGGGCTGGGGATGTGGCTCAGTTCTTAGAGTGCTTGTCTAGCCTGCACAGAGCCTGGGTTTGATTCACATACCTGCAATCCCAGGGAGGTTGGGGCAGGAAGATCAGGAATTCAAGGTCATCCTCAGCTATATAGCAAGTTCAAGCCCAGGCTGGGCCACATGAGACCTTCTCTCAAAAAAGAAAAATGAGAGATGCACAATAGAAACTGGGGGCTGGGGGATTGCTCAGTAGTTAAGAGTGCTGACTCTACAGTCCTGAGGGCAGGAATTTGGACCCATGTGATGAGCCCAGAAGCCCACAAACACTCAGAACTCCAGTTCTGAGAGACCTAATGTCCTCTTCCAGCCTCTACATGAGTATTTATATCCATACAGGCATACACTCACACACACACACACACACACACACACACACACACACACACACTCTCTCTCTCTCTCTCTCTCTCTCTCTCTCTCTCTCTCTCACAGACACACACACAATCTTATTTTTAAAAAAGAAGAAAGTCTAAATAGTCAAGAATGATGCCAGGCTTTTCTGTACCATCCCACTCTCCATGCGTGAGTATTCAGGCAGTATTACACTTGTCAGGTTTAGAAAATAGGAATGGCACAAAACAGGGACTCAAAATGCACCTCTGCATTATATTGACTAAAATGTGAAAGCACACACTGTGCAGTGCTTCCCTGGCACACATGCAGTCCTGGTTTTAATCCCCAGCACAGCATGAACAGGTCATGATGGTACGTTCATGCCTGTAATCCCAGCACTTGGGAGATGGAGGCAGGAGGATTTGGAGTGCATTTATGCGCAGTGGACTCACAGGGAGTTCAAGAGTGGGCCACTCCAACAGCACTGGCTCATATCACCTCAGAACAGATCAGCTAGAGCCAAGTACCCTGGCCTCTTGGCACATGGTGGGGCACCCTTTAGTTTGCCTCAGCCCAGCACTCTCCATTGTCTTGCTATTCCCTCATTTACAGTCCTGCCCACACCAGACTGCATTTGAACTTAGGATCTCAGTTTAGCTGGATGGCACTGTGCTGCCCTCCAGGAAGTGTCTACACCGCCCTCCTTCGAAAACATTCAGCAAGTACATTTCCCAGCTGTGGGGCATCTAGTAACCCTGAACCCCATTTTCAGCATTCAATAATACTCACAGATAAAGGACAAAACTCAGCCAGGCATAGGGCCTCATGCCTGTGATCCCAGCCCCAGACAGACTGAGAATTCCTGTGAGTTCAAAGTCAGCCTAGATGACCTGGTGAGTCCCAAGCCAGCCATCACTAAAGAGGGAGTACCTTTCTGAGAAGAAGGGGAGGAAGGAAAAAGGAAAGGAAAGAAAGAAGGGATGGGAGAAGGAAGGAAGAAGGAAAAGGATGGGGAGGTGGAAGAAATGAAGGAAAGGGAAGAAAGAGAGAGGCAGGAAGAAAATGAGGAGTGGAAGGAGGGAGGGAGGGAGGGAGGGAGGGGGAGGGAGGGAGGGAGGGAGGGAAGACTGTTTCTTCCATTCAACTAAAACCTGAAGCTGGGCCTTGGTGGCACACGCCTTTAATCCCAGCACTCAGGAGGCAGAGGCAGGTGGATCTCTGTGAGTTTGAGGCCAGCCTGGTCTCCAGAGTGAGTTCCAGGATAGGCTCCAAAACTACACAGAAAACCCTGTCAAAAAAAAAAAAAAAAAAAAAAAAAAAAAAAAAAAAAAACTAAACCTTGAACCTGGCTTGTGTTCTTACTTTTGACTTCTCCCTGGATGTCAAGTTGGGGAGGGACAGAATGACCTGGCTGGCAGATGTCTGCTTGGATCACATGAGTCAAGGTCAGAACTTTTTTCTCATCAGCATGATGGATTGCCACAGCACCGATCTCGCTTGTACCTACCATCACTTGGTCACCCCTCATTTCCAGGCCCAAGTGCACAGCAAATGGCTTTTGGAAGCCCAACCAGGACACAATCCCCCCTCTGATCCTTGGCATCTGCAAGGAGGGTGCAGAGGGAGGCCACCTGCCCCTCCCACCTCACAGCTCTGTTCTGCAAATCATCGCTAGGCTTACTTGAAGTACTCTTCACTCCCACTGACAAATGTCTTATTGGCCTGGCTGGTGAAGTTAACCATTGTCAAGTTCGGATAGGCGGTCATGCAGAAAGTTGAGTTCTTGATCTGTATTTTGGGATGGTCACTGACAACACAGGAATCTGTTCAGGAGACAGCCAAGTAGAAACAATGAGGTATATATGGAGAATAGACAAGGTCTCTCCCTGCCTGCTTGTGGTCAAAAGCCAGACAGTTAAGTGTTGGGGAATAATGGGGAAATATCAGCAGAGCACTTTTCTTACCCCACACTCTCCAGCCCTGCAATACCTTGTACTAATAACTAAAACCCACATTTACAGAGCACTGGAATCTTTAAAATAGGAAGATGGGGCTTTGGCCCCAGCAAAGGCAGGAGGATCTCTGTGAGTGAGCTCCAGGCCAGTCTGGTCTATGTAGTGAGTTCCAGGCCATCTAGGCCAATACAGCTCTGTTCTGCAAATCATCGCTAGGCTCTGTAAGACTCTGTCCCCAAAAACATTAAGTAATCAATTAATTTTTTTAAGTAAAGAAGTGGTCTTTTAAAAGGTCCATAACTCTACTGAAGTCCCATAGGTAATGAGAAAGAGATCAAAATTTAAACCCAGATCCTTAGGACACTACAGAAGACACTCGAATTGTGTAATTCAATTTCAGCAGGGGTGATTGTGCAAGACACAGCTCTTTTTTGTTGTTTTGGCTTTTTTGTTTTCCTAGACACAGTTTCTCTTTGTAGCCCTGGATGTCCTGGAACACACTATGTAGACCAGGCTGGCCTCGAACTCACAGAGATCCTCCTGCCTCTGCCTCCCAAGTGCTGGGATTGAAGGCTTGCACCACCACTACCAGGAGACATAGCTCCTTAAGTGCTATTGCTACAGAAGGCTTGCTAGCAAGTGCTCACTCTGGCTAGAGTGGGAGCAGTAGCCTGTAATCCCAGCAGTGTCAAATAGAGGCAAGAGGATCAAGGGTGTTAAGTTCAAATCCCAGCACCACATAAAACCAGTTGCCATGGCTCACATCTGCAATCCCAACACTAGGCAGGTGGATGCTAAAGAGTCAGAAGTTCAAGGTCACACTCAGCTTCACAGCAAGTTCTAGGGCATCCAGGGCTAGATTCTGGGTCAAACAAAGAACAATGTCTAAGCCTGACTTTGAAACACCACCTTGTTTGTCCTCCAGACAGCACACAGTAGGTACTCTGAGAACCTGTGCAGTGTCTTCCCACCCTTGTGAGATAGCAGACATAGTGACCACACTGTGTGCTAAAGAGCCTTCAACAAGACCTAACAGTGTGTCTCAGTGAATTTGATCATTGTGGGATATCCACACACATTTTTAATTTTTGCATCTGAGAAGCTGGGCACTATTGCCATCAAGTGCATAGAGACCAAGGATGCCATTGACTCTGCAATGCACAAGTCAGTTCTCCCACAACAAAGAAATGCCTGATCCAAAATGTCAATTGCATGGAGGCTGAGCAAGCATGGAATAAGGAGAGAAAAATCAAGCACTCCAGTGTGAGCATGCCAGGAAGCATGCTCAAGAAGTCTTCCTTAGAGTCTGCAAGCATAGATGACTTTACCTTCACCCTCAACAGGAAGAAGCTAGGATCTTCCTGGCCATCTCCCAATATATTTCTAACAGCATCATAAATAGACACACAGCTGGGGATTAGCTGAGGGGTAAAGCACTGGCCTAGCATATCTAAAGCCCAGGTTCCATTCCCAGCACCACAAATAGGAATGCAGGGATACAAACAGACAGACATTTTAAATAAAGAGCCCACCGGGACTCCCAAAAGACAGTTTTATCAAGTAGCAAATAACAGCACAACTGGCACTCAGAGGACTGTGTTTCAGAGCTGTCTGAAGTATTCAATGTCCATGGCCCTCACCATTACGTCACCCCTTCCGAGTCATGGAGTCAATTGGCACCCAGAGCTACAGCCACTTGCCAAGGTCACAAGTCCTGCCAGGAAGAACAGGGCACTCACGATTTGGAACCCTCACTTTGATCTACACCACACTGAAGTGACATCAGGGCTCATGAACTCAGGTACCTAGAGAGTCCAGGATGGAGGCCCAAGGAAGAAGGTACAAATTGGGGGTGAAGGTAGCAGTAGACAGAGTGTTCCCACCAATCCACATTGACATTTTCCAGGTAATTCTGGTTCAGATGCAGAAAGTGAATCTGCATGCAGTCTGCCTTTCCAAACTGAAAAATGTGTTAAAATTGTTCTAGATACGATGACAAAATGCTTTCGGTGGAGATGCAGAGTGTTCCCAAGGCACACCCTCTGTGAGTGCAATCACAGGGGCAACAGTAGAGGCTCAGGCTTCCACCAGGCCTGAGAACAACTGCTGGGGATGGATAGATCTCAATCACAGGGCTATTGCGGGGACTGAGTTAAGTGAGAAAAGAGGTTTAAAGACTCATACTCAAGCGGAGCATCGGTGGCGCACACCTTTAATCCCAGCACTCGGGAGGCAGAGGCAGGCGGATCTCTCTGAGTTCGAGGCCAGCCTGGTCTCCAGAGCGAGTGCCAGGATAGGCTCCAAAGCTACACAGAGGAACCCTGTCTAGAAAAAAAAAACAAAACAAAAACAAAACAAAAACAAAACAAAAACAAAACAAAAACAAAACAAAAAAGACGCATATTCAATAAATCCTAGCAGTAACTCAACCTCCATCATTGTACCTGTTCATGGAGTGGAGAGTGTTCAATACCACTTCCCTGAGAACACTGGCCTGCCTCCATTCCCTGCTGCTCCTCCCCACCCCAGCTATCACAGACTACTAAGTAAAGATTCGGACAACATGGGCTGGTGATGGTGCCCAGTTGGCGGAGTGCTCATCTAGCTGCACAAAGCCCTGGGTTTGGCCTCCAGCACCACAGAAAACCACGTGTGCACACCTATAACCCCAGCATTTGACAGGCTGAGACAGGTTTACCAAGGGTGTGAGGTCAACCTCATCTCAACCAAGCAAGGTTCAAATGACAGTCATAGACCCCTTCCCTCCTGATTGCTTCCTCAGACTAGGATTCCTCTGTGAAGTACTATGACTTTCCAGGTCAGATAATTCTTTGCTGGTAGAAACTGCCCTGTGTGTAAGAACCACTTGCTACTTATTGCTCATCGAATGGAAGTAGCCTGTTCCCTGGCCGGATGCAAAACCAAAACTAGCTCTGCTAAATCTTAGGCTGAGAACCTGTTTTTAGTTGTTCCTTAGCAACCACCTTTTTAATAGTCCATTTTTCAATAATAATTTACTAAAAAAGATAAATAAACAGCTTCAAGAGGGTTCCAGACTGACAACTATCAAATCTGGGAAGATGTCTTCTTCCCCAGCAGCAAGCTGAACCAGGCGATTAAAGTTCCATCCAGATCCTATCCGCTAAGAGCGCAGCCCCCACCCCACCCCTGCTTGCTTCCAAAATTGCCCTTGTAAAGACTCCCTAGAGTGAAGCCTCACAAGGTCAGGTTCTCCGCCGCAATGCTGCAGAGCCATCAACCTAAGCCTCCTGCAACGTCCCTTCTCACCACTGGGAGGCAGGAGCGTGCTTCCCGGCGCTCCGCCCTTTCGGTCCGCCTGAGAAGTGGTGACAGGCCATCTCATCAGAGCTCCGCGGCCGAGCAACCCCAAACAAAGAACAGCGATAATGATCAGCTAAATTGGAAAGCTGTTGGAATGGGATTCTCTTTACTCGGGCAATTATTAATAAATGAAAGCACAGGAAAGACCGGGGAGAAAAGGGATCATTTAATTAAAGTTCTAATGAAAATTAAGCCATTCCAGAAATAGAAATGGTGTTTATACTGTTCCCATTTGAGCTGACCCAGCTAAAGCCCTGTTTGCATGAAACAGTGGCTGGACTCATTCGGCAGGGCAGGGACAAATTGTCCTCCATTGCGGATCCTCGGAAGGCTGCCAGCCTAAGCAGTAGCCTGTCCCACAAGCTGCACCTTAGACAGTACAAGCTTTGTGACACAAGAAGCTAAGACAGGAGGATTGCTTCGGCTCTATAGAGCAAGGCCTTATCTTAATAAAAACAGGAAGGAAGGTCAAAGTAGATGAGAAGACTGGGCATAATCTACCTCTATCTGTAGGTAGACCCAGGGCTGGTCTCAGGCTGGAGTGGGCACAGTACTTCATCTGCATGGTGACTTAAGCAATCAGATGGCATGATCCCAACAGCACCAGGCATGGGACAAACCTCCATCCACTTTGTGTGAAGGTGACAATGTCAAGCCATTCATTCATTACCACCTCTCCTGGGAGAATGCCAGTCTGGGGAAAAGGAGGTGGTTATAGGGCAGAGGGAGTGTGCTGTATGGTCATTTGGGAAACACTGATGGAGGCAGACATCAGGCCCATCTCACAAAAAAGTCCGTCTTGGGGATGGCATGGGAAATGCTATTGTCTCAACTTCCCAATAGCTGTGCCAAGCAGAAGGGCTCTAAAGCCACCTATGTCTCTGCAGATCAGGCTACTGTCACCTTTTCTAAGTCACCTCAAAACCACAACAAGAGTGACACCCCTACGGAGGAGAGCCTGACTAGAGGTGTAGACTCCACCCATGTGCAGGTGATGCAGAGGCTGAGAGAGTAGTGGTATAGAGAGGAGATATTGATACTTTGTTTCCTTTAACTAACAAACAACAACAACAAATATGAAGCCTGGGTAAGAAAGCAGCGACTCATCCAACAGGCTCCTGGGAGTAACAAGAGTGAAATATGCCTGTGGTCTGTGCTCTGAGCTCTGGCTCTGTGTAGCTGGTGAGTAGACGCCTAGTCATGCCAGGGCACCATCCCTCTCCCTCTCAGGTTTACTTCAAACTACACCTGAAGAGAGACATGAAGCCAAACCAAGGCTGGGTCCTGCCTGTCTCTTGGGGCACCATCCATGCTCCTGGCCCAGTCTATCATACCCAGATGACTTTAAAAAGTATAAACACGTCCATATAAACTACACAATAAATGCACATCTATGACAGAAAATGGAGCAAATAATGGCCCAAAATTATTAACATTCTTTATGCTTTCCATCCATGTAGGTATTGCTAATAAAAGATAGAATTTCACTCTGAACATACACCTTACATTTAACATGATATGGGAAGGGTTTTCCCCATGCTTTATGAATGATTATTTTTAATGATTATAGATAGAATACCTTATCCTTTGTATGAGCCCATAATTTGTTTGAACTATGAATTAATGCACTAATTTTATGTGGACTTGGTCACATACTAAGTTCCTACTGTTCTCCAGTACTGTGACTGTGGTTGCAACAGACACCTAGATGGAGATAATCACTCCCTTAACTATTGTGAACATAAGCTTTCATATCTCACAGAATATCAACCATAAAAATCACTTAGGAAACACCTGGGATGATGTCACTTTGCTGGGACTTGATAGAACACAAGGACCAACGGTTCTTTAAACACCCTGTACAGGCAGAAACCTGGGGTCTCAGGGTCCAAAGTCCAAGCCTGGATCTACCTTGCAATTTATAGCTTAAGTTTGAAAATCCCCTTAGCCACCTAGAAAAAAAATGATCATGTCGCCTACCATCTGTAATTCATAGGGCTCTATTCAGGAAGGATGGAAATGTCATTTATGAACCAGCCTTGCTGACTGGGAAGCTTTCAGCACTGTGGTGAGTTCATGGCCTTCAAGGACATGCACACTTTGACTCCAGTCCCAACTCAACCAGACTCCTAATTCAGAACTTATGCTCAAGGGTTTTCACCTGTAAAATGGAAACAATGAAGAAGCGCCTGTGCAAGGTTGTTGTCCATATTAACACTGGCAATTCAATGAACGTTTCTCACAGAGATCCAGTGGAGGTGGCTGGTTTTGGTATGCTTCACAGATAACAGTGGACCTTATTGGTAGAATTGTGTTTCTGTTCCTTTATTTTTGTTTTTGTTTTTTGTTGCTGTTGTTATTCGTTTGTTTTGGGTTTTTTTTTTTTTTTTTTTTTTTGAGACAGGGTTTCTCTGTGGCTTTGGAGGCTGTCCTGGAACTAGCTCTTGTAGACCGGGATGGTCTCAAACTCACAGAGATCCACCTGCCTCTGCCTCCCAATTGCTGGGACTACAGGTGTGCGCCACCACTGCCCAGCAGAATTGTGTTTCTGAATGACTCCCACTTGGACACTAGTCACTGTGACCATGTTGTGTCTCAGGCAAGCTCTGGGAAGCATCCTTGGAGCCTGAATCCAGACAACAGCTTGACCCAGCACTTACTCATAAAATGGGACTTTCCTTCCAGCCAAAGTCTGGCAAGAACAAGAAAGGCTCTGGGATGGGTTATGACATGAGGTAGATGTCTCCACTCCAGACTGCAGTTCCTGGAAAGTGTGCTTGCTCTAAACTTGGCAGTTGCTTCCAGGAAGACATTCTGGCAGCTGATTGCTGGTTGTGATTCTGGGAAGAGCTACAAAGTGGGTCTCTCCAAGATCACAGATTATAAGTGGTAACTGCTGCATAGGGCAAAGAAGGTGGGTCACTCCATTTCAAAACTGCTATCCTGGACCAGGAAGAAAGTGACTTCCAGCCTGGCACTTCCTACGTTGGCTTGGACCTGAGCAAAAAATATTATTTCTTTTTTGAGACTGGACCTCATGTAATCCACACCAACCCAAAACTTGTTATAAAGTCACGGATGACTTTGAACTTCCACCCTCTTGCTCCATCTCTGGGGTGCTGGGATGGTCATAGGCATGCACTGCTACACCACACCAAGTTTGTGCCATGCTGTGGATCAAACCAGGGTTTCATGCATCCCCAGCAAATACTCTCTCAACTGGGGTACATCCTGAGTCCAGATATGAGAAATTTTTGAAATACTGATCCCTAGACTGATTGCCACAGTCTGGTTTTTAATTCATCAATATTGTTCCTTAAGTGATATTGCTCGTTCACAGGTGATTTTGATATGCAACTTCCAGACTTGGGTGCCACTGTCCTACTCTAAGAAAACTATCAAGAGGTGCTGTGGAATATGAGTTTATCCTATGGAATATCTGTTTAATTATGCAAAGATGTGTTGCATTCTTTTATGTTGCATTTGTTTAATTCTGTAAAGCTGTGTCACTTTGCCTGGCTAAAACACCTGATTGGTCTAATAAAGAGCTGAACAGCCAATAGCTAGGCAGGAGGGAGAAATAGGCGGGGCTGCCAGGCAAGAGAATAAATAGGAGAAATCTAGGAAGAGTGAGGAGATCGAGAAGCAAGAAAAGGAGGAGAGGAGGACACCCGGTGCCAGCTGCACAACCACACAGTCACACAGCCAGCCACAGAATAAGAAGGAGGAAAGAAAGATATATAGAATAAAGAAAGGTAAAATCCCAGAGGCAAGATATAGTTTGGGAGAAACAGGATAATTTAAGCTAGAAAAGCTGGCTAGAAACAAGTCAAGCTTATGGGCATTCATAAGTAAGAATAAGTCTCCATGTATTTATTTGGGAGTTGGGTGGTGGGGCCCCCAAAGAGTAAAGAGGAAAAAAACTACATTTTGGCATTCCAACATGAGGCCTGAATTTCCACATAGGGTCTGAGAAAGCCAAAAGAAAAAAAAATGCAGCTCCTTTAAGAAACTCTACCATACAACAGAACACTTACACAGCCTTTTTCACACTAAGTAGAAACAAAAAGCTAAGTAAAAAATGCCTGCCACAGTGTAGGGCCCTGGCATTCCAGAGCTTGGGGTTTCAATGCAGTTCTTGGTCACCTACCTCACAAGCTTTAGGCTTGGCTTTCATGGACCTGAGGATGGGGCAGAGCCCCCAAGAGTAAAGAGTTTTAAAAAAAAAGAAGGAAAGAAACAACTAGAAAGAGGAAAACAGTAGAGATGAGAACACTAGTCCCAAGACACTGAGGGACACTTAGTCATACATTCAGAGCAGAAGCTTGTACTTGGGAACCTGTGCAAGCCCCATGCCCCATTCCGGAGCACTTTCAGGTGTGATGCAGTTTGAATCTAAGGGAAGCATCTACTTCAACACCATGTCTGCCTACATGCTGCCATGTTCCCCACCCACCCTGATGACAATGCAACTGTAAGATGCCCCCAATTAAATGCTTTCTTTTGTAAGCACTGCCATGATCATGGTATCTCTTCACAGCATTAAAACACTAAGACACCACTTTCTAGTTTGTTCTCTATTTCCTGATGCAGTCTCTTGGTTTCTTGCTCCTTTTACCATGCCTGCTGATTGTTCCTTTGCCTTCCCTCACAATGGAACCATAAGGCAAAATAAACTCATTCTTTCAAAACTCACCTTTGGCCATGGTGTTTTATCATAGCAACAGCAAGTAACTAATACATGAGGGAAGAACTCATTTTATGCTGTTAACACACCCACAGGGGCAAATAATGTCCAAATTTTTGCAAGGTATGGGCTCTGTAAGGGAAAGAACTGTTGGGGAAGTGAGTATTAGCAACAAATCACAGAGATCAGATGCAACTGGCCTCAGTGAGAACCCATCTTACATGGAAAACCACGTTATCCTGGTACCCATTTAAATGGCCACAGTTTCCCAAAGTGACTGACACTACCCACCACCCACCACCGCCATGGCCTTTAACACTTTGACAGCTGCTGTCATATAATGACCCCCCCCCCCAGTCCTTTCTCTGGTCAACATAAGGAGGCATTCATTTTTCTCCTTCCACCAAATAAACTGAAGATATATTTCCAGACTCCTAGACCCAGTGGATTTCACACACCCAGCACAATTTTCCTTTCTCCCCACAGCAGGCAGCCCTCTTCCTGACCCTCATACTATGTAGATGTCTAGCAGAGTCTGTACACAGATATCAGGGATCACATGTGTGGGATTCCTGGAGTCTAAAACTTGTAGCACTATTTTCAGAAGTCTTTCAAGGAGGACCTTGGCAAAAAAAAAAAAAAAAAAAAAAAAAAAAAAAAAGTCAAAGAAGGCTTCCTAACTCCCTACCAGACTGACAAACACTCTATGAAACAAATCAAGGTCCTAGATAACGTGGTAAAACTGCCAATTTCCTGGTTTAAGCCCCTCTAATAAAGCCAGCATCCCAAGTAGGAGTGTTAACCTGCACATTTAACAAACACCAGCTCTCAGGAGCAAACAAGACTTTTCTCTCTCCCAGCCCCAACCATGAGCTAAGTGTTTAGAGTTAAGTGTGTTTGGATGTTTGAATTCACCGCTGTGCCTTACAACCTAGTAGAGGGCCTTACATGCACATTAAGTACTTACTGAATATCTGTTGAATGACTGAGTTGCATAAAAACACATACAGCTAAAGCATGCCCAGACTTACCTAGTAAAAGTTTGGTTTTATCTTTGCATTCTGGTGTGTTCCATGGGTTGTTGCAGGAGCCCCAGGGCAGCACAGATACAAAGGAGGCAAACAGGTAGAAGAGTGTGTAGCAAATGATCACGTTGTAGTATATGGCTATGAGGACCGAGATGATGAGCATGGCAATGCCACAGCCTGCAAAGGTGAAGTGCCTGTGTTATCATCCCAAATCCCATGCAAGACACACACACACACATACACACACACAGAGAGAGAGAGAGAGAGAGAGAGAGAGAGAGAGAGAGAGAGACAGAGAGAGAGAGAGAGACAGAGACAGAGACAGAGAGACAGAGAGAGAGACAGAGAAAGAGAGAGACAGAGAAAGAGAGAGACAGAGAGAGAGACACACACACACAGAGAGAGAGAGAGAGAGAGAGAGAGAGAGAGAGAGAGAGAGAGATGCTCTACACGAGTGGATGCACAGATAGTGGAGTGGATTCTGTCTACCAGAGAAATGCAGACAATCTGCCCCAGGAGATGATCAAGGGGAGGAAGGACAGAAGAGGTCTCCCTCCCTAAGTCTGGAAGGTAGCAGGGAGAGCAGAGTCAGGAGGCAGAGGGGAGAACTGCACTCACCCTGTAGAGCTGGGATGGCCTTCCACACAGACACAGGCCCCTGGCTGGCAAACTGGCCCAGTGACACCTCTAGGAAGAAGATAGGCAAGCCAGCCAGTGCTAGCATCATCAGGTAAGGGATGAGGAAAGCACCTTGGAAAGACAGGGGGAAGAAAGAGTCAGGAGCCATAGGCAGGGCTCTGGCCCAACTTAACCCTCTGGGCTGGGCTGGGCTCCTTAGAATAAACTGAAGAGGCTTTGGATGTCCCAGCTCAACAGAAGGCAACCACAGGGTAGTTTAGGGCCATCTTACAAAAATCATAAAAACATCCGTGGGAATACAATTCTTGCTTCGATTTCCTACCAGACAGGAAGATGTGTGCTAATGGTCTTTTGTTCTTCACAATGCTTCATTTCCCACCCACTCCCAAATTAAGCCCTTCCGTAGTTCGATAAATGCATGCCTTTCACTGGAGGCAGATTTAGTGGATTCCCATCAATGTCTAGGCCCTCTAAGGACCTACACTCAGCTAAGCTGGATTTGGGGAGTCTCTTATATAATAATCCAAGGGAACCACACACCTTCACCCCACCAGAGCTTGGCCTGTTCTGCCTGAGGACAACTGTATGGCCACTCATTCAGCCAAGTCTCTGCCCACACACACCAACGCTTCAGGGGGCATCACCTTCACACATTTCTCAACTTCCTTCTCAGCTCAGAACTCACTCCTCAGCCCTCCTTCTCCGGAAAAGTCTTCCCATGGTCCCTGGCCCCCAGCGCCATTATCTTCAGAATATTTATGTGGCTATCTTGTCTAGACTGTGAGCCCCCAGAAGTGTTTCTCCTTCAACTCTGTTCCTCAAAAGGCCCAGAGGAAGCTGCAGGGCCTCTGCTGCCTTGCTGGATTCTGGAGAGTTTTTTCTCCGCAGGGATTCTCAGGCCCAGAGGGAATTACCAGGGACACCCTCACAGGAGTCAGAGTCAATTTGGGGAGTAGAGATAACAGAGTCCAGAGGCCTGTGCTCAGGGGAGGGAACTACATTCCTCTCCTTCCCCTGACTTCTTCCGGGTTGGTCAAGCAGAAGGGTGGTTCCTGCTGGAGCCTCCAGACAGGAAGGTCCCAGCAATTGCCGGGAACTACTGGGCTGTAGGCTTGGGCTCCCCCTCTACTCTCTCTAGATAGAAACTTTTTAAAAATAACATTAAAATCCTTTATTGTGAGACCCTTCCTGTCCTGAGGAGGTAGAGCCAAGCTCCCCACTCTTGCTGTAGGGCGCCTGAGCCGCACTGCGGACAAAGCCGGGGCTTTTCTCCGCAGCCCCCTTAAGGCCCCCAGGACTGGGTGAATCAAAGGCGGGCGTTTGCTCGGGCAAAAGCGCTCTGTTGGAGCTCTCCCCTGGCTCCATCCCCACACACCAACCCTCTTCCGGGTTCCTGCAGCTATAGGACCTGCACCTCCTCCCACCCTCCTGCACTCACTAGGGACGCCCTGCTGGGGAAAAAATAATGAAAACCCAGCTGGGGCACTTAGCCCCCTCAGTTTCCGGAGCACCCCTGACTACCAACACTCCGCAGGCAGGCCGCATTAAGACATGTCAAGTGTCTTGTTCGGAACTGGAGGTGCGGGGTGTGGAGGAGGATGTCTTCTATCTTACATCGTAACTGTGCCCGGTTGCAGCACGCGTTCCACTCCGACACCAAATACCTCCTGGAGTGGACCTAAACCCGGGCCAGAGGACTAGGCGAGGGGCGCATTCCTTGCACCTTTAGTCCAATAGAGGTTGAATTCCCCCTGTTAGCTGTCCTGGAGTGAGCAGCCAGCCCCTGGCCTCAACCTCAGGCGGCAAGCCAAGGGACCCTGACTGTATTGAGTCCCTTCCTGGTGGGAACACCGGAGATCCAATGAGTTCTAATGCATGCGCCTTGGCGCCCCCACTCTTCTTTCAAAGGCAGCGTCTTTCATAGAGTGGGAACACGAGGAAGAAGATTCATCTTTGCTGAACGATTGAACTAAAATCAAAACACCTCCTGCCTCTTCTCAAGGGATGTTGAGGTGGGGTTCTCCTGAGAAACCTCCGATTAGGTACATCCCAAGCCCCCCACTGCTCGCTTGCACCCTGTATTCTGCCAAAGTTGTTCTTTTCACCGCCTCCAACCTAGAAGGAAGCTCGGATTTCTCAGTTACAACCAGACACAATTCAACCTCCAGGACAGCAGGGCATCCGGCTCGAAAGCGCATTTCCTGCCATCAAGTACAAGCTTCCAGACTGACCGGCATCTAACTAAGAGTTCACGCATCCCTGCTTCCCTGTACACCTGGTTGGAGACCCAGTACCCAGCCTGAGCCAGTTGAGGATCTCTAACGTGGCCTGTGCCTCAGCTGAGCCCATCTCCACTCTGAAATCCAACGAGTTCCATTCGCTCCTGCAGTTTGGCCTGCAAAAGCAGGCTGCCCCAAGCTTCCCTCCCAACCTCCGCCTAAGGTCTTCGGATTCATCCCCCAACCCTCCAGTGCCCGCCCCCTCCGCAGGCGGAAAGAGCTGAAAAGCCATACCTCCCCCGTTCTGGAAGGCCAGGTAGGGAAACCTCCATACATTGCCCAGCCCCACTGCGTACCCCACCATGGACAGGATGAAGTCCAGTTTGCTGGACCAGTTCCCTCGGGCCTTATTCTCATCCCCTTGCTCGTCCTCCTGAGGGCGGAAAAGCACATTGTTGGATAGCAGACCCAGATAGGTCGTCAGCAGGCCCCATTCTGCCCTCCCCCAACAGCTGAGGGTCCTTCCCCCGCAAGCAGACCCCCAATTTCCAAGAGGATGCATCGGCAAGCAATACCCCAAATCCGAAGAAAGGATGCATCTACGAGCAGAGCCCTCACCCCTCACCCCTGCACTGAGTCTTTTAGCAAGCAGGCCCCCAAATTTTATTCTAAAGATCCACTTCAATCAGACCTCTGACCCTGTTTCCCAAATCCTCCAGTCAGGGCACACCAGCAAGCAGCCTTCCCCAAACCCTACTCCTGTTAGCAAGCACGTCTGTCCCTTCATATCCAACCTCTCACCAGGAGTTCATTTGGCAAGCAAACCCCCAATATCATGCCTGGAGTTCCCAGCAAGCAGGTTCCTAACCAATTCCTCCCCCCAACCCCACACCACACACCCCTCCTCAACCCTTTCTTCAAAATGTGTGCCAGAAATAAGAATTTTAATGCTTAAAGCCAGCCATAGCCCCTGCCTCACTTTCTCTGCCAAAGTTTACAGCAGGCAAAACCTGTCTAGTCAGCTAATTTAAAAAGGTTCATCCTTCAAACCAGGAGCAAGGGAAATGGGCAGGGCGGAAACCTGGAGGTGAAAGAGAGAAAGAATCGAGAAGATTGAAGTGGTAAAAGACAGGCCAGCCAGAACCATGACTTCTGAGCTGGATCTTACTACTAAGCCAAGACAACTCCCTGCAAGTGGCAGGGCCTCATCCTGTGTCCACATCCAGACAATGGGGGCCTCTCTGAGGCATCTGCCAACTTAAATAGTCTGTGAATCTTGACCTCCTGTCTCCAACCTCATGTGCACCTGATTCTAGAAATCCTCAGCCAAATGATTGGGGGGCACCCTGTTTGAACTCTGAAATCAGTGTTCTTGACATCCAGACACTGGGGTAGCCTGCTCCCCAGCTCACTCTTCACCTAGCAAGTGACAGCTTGGAGTGCTTCACAAGGTTCTCCGGGTCAAGGAAGATAAGGCAGCCATGGTCAAGAGAGAAGACAGCCTAGGAGCAGGAGATGAAGGACTGAATGAGTGTCAGAAGGGGCTGAAACATTGGCACTCTTAGGCTTCTCTGGCTCTTTAAAGTTCCATCGCTGTTCCTCCCACACTCCTAGCCCCACCCTCCAACACAGCTCCTTTTGTCGCAATGCAGAGGTAAAGGGAGGTGTGTCGAACATAATTTCTATTCCACTACTGGGTACATGCTGTAAGAAGCACCTAATATGCAGAACAATGTTCTAGAAAGAAATGCCCAAAGCAAAGAAATGTGTAAATACAAGTTTATTTCTAGTTACTCTGATGGCTGGGTGGCTGAGTTCCTACTATGTAAGTTCTGGGGGATGGGATGCAGGTGATTAGGGACAGAAAGCTCTCTAAACCCTAAATGGTACGTGGTGGTAGGTAGCAATCTGACCACTCTCAGCCTGCTCTGGCCACACACCTAGCTCATGAGTCCAAGGTTGAAGGGAAGCTAGAGGAAGAGCTGGAATCCTTGAAACAGCACTAGGGAAAGAGAAATATGAGAAGGGAGAGAAATCACTGGGGTGAAACAGAAACAAACAAAAACCTCTAGAGAGGGAAGATTGCCTTTATCACTGGTCCAGAGATTGGGGTTCACTCTGCAGGCTTCTTTCCTGTCTCTGGTTAAGGGGTAAATACAGGAGAGATCCAAATGGAAAGGACCTGAATTGAACCTTATGCAATTCAGAGGGCCTGTGTTAGGGGAAAATTTCTAAATTAGATACTGAGATTTGGAAGGGCCTAGGTTAAGAGACCCTGATTCTTAATAAACTTCAGCAGCCTTTCATTAAAAGAGTTCACAGGTAGTACATTTGGCTCACCAGAAAAAGCTCTCAAAATAAGCTTCATCCACCTCCCATACCACCCCAGGCTTGTCTCGGGGCTTCTTTTTGAATCTGAGTTTTTATTTTTGAAGACACGAAAAGACATTGATAGGATAGGTACTCGCGTCTGTGGCAAGATGCAGAATCTATGCTTATATTTAACGGATCTGCACCAGTTCTATCGCTGAGGCTGGGAAGGGCAAGTCCGAACCTTGCTGGCACTGTCACTGCACACATTCGTACACCCCAAACCTTAACTGATGACCTGACCCCTGCCCCCCCCCAGCAGTGCGAGCTTCCGAAGCCCCAAAGCTTACTCCAGCATCCACCACCTGGCATTGGCAACCCGTTTCCCCATCAGCATACGTGCACCCGCCAGGGCCCAGCCTCCTTCTCGCGGTTGGAGAGCAGCAGGCAGCACAGCCGCTTGTGACCTGCTTACCGGTATGGTAGTGGTGGCCACGCTGCCTGGAAGCACCGACGCGATGCCATCGGTACCCAACACCACAGTGCTCTGGCTCATGTTCACCCAGCCCACGGCTGGGGTATTGTTGTGCTCCAGCGTGCCCTTGCCCACACTCACATTCACGTCCTCCTCCGGGCCACGCAGAGCTGGGATCTTGCAGTGCAGCGTGTTGCTAGCCCCAGCGGCCACGGAAGGGGGGTTGGCCTGTGCGCTGTGCCCTTCGCTTAAGTCCCGGAGGGCCCCGGAGGTCGCTTGTGCCCGGGGGCTGCTGAGTTTACAAAACCGCACTCCGGGCTGCTGGGCCTCGTAGGTTCTCGCATCCGCGGACTGGAAAGTTTGGGCGCCTGTGGAAGCTGACCTGGGCACACGTGGTGGCGCGGTTGTAGCCGCGGCGGCCGCTGGCAGGTCCTGCTCAGGGCTGGTCCTGGGTGCACGTGGGCTATCCCGGTGGCCCCGCACTGCTGCCTCTAGGCTGTTGGCTGGTTGCTTATTCATTTCCTCGGGAGCACTGCAATCCTGCAAACACAACGTCAAGTTCGTGCAAAACAAAAAAGGTCACGGCAGCACCAAAAATAAAATATATGCACCTGCATACACAGATGCTCGCATTCCAGGTCCAGACACAAAATACACAGGGGAGCAAACGGAATCGGTGTTTCTCAACTCGCCAGGCCAGTGCTGTTTGTAACCCTGGGACATGAAGATGCTAATATCCACCCCGCCTTGGAGGATGAATTAAGAAAAAAGCACGAGTGGTTTTGGAAGGGGAAAAGAGGCGGGCAGTGTAGAAATAACCCTACAGACAGGAGCTCCCTGCCCTCTGTGGATTTCAAATCAAGGCTATGGGTACCACATCCCCTTCGCCATTGTGAAAAGATTCTTTAATTTTCCGCCCCATTTCCTTTGTCATTCAACAATGCACATTGCCTCCCCCCCCCTTTTCTCATAGACAAGCTGTGATCACAAAACCGATGCTCTGGCCTAGACCAGGACTGGAAACCACATGGGTAAATTCAAACGCCAGTACTCCAAACCTACCTTGGTCACCTAGGTAGCAAAGTCAAGGATAAAGGGTTTTTATCAAAACATTACAAACGATAAACAGACCACCAGATAGAATAATAACTGAAGCAATAAACCAGATAGAACACACAAAGTAGTAACTGGCTTTTAGCCTTACACACTCTACACTTGATTTCACACCCCTAGAATTGTATACAGATCTTGCCAAGTATTTTTATTTTGCTATTCATTCCCTGGAATATAATATCCTTCTTTTCCCTGGACTTGATTGAGGACCAAAACTCGCCAATAATTTTCATTAGCTTTCTCCCCATTGAATTTGAACCTAAAGACTTGCCAGCAGTGGGTTTCCCTGTGGCTTCTTCATGCTAGTGTTACCTTCCAGAGTTCCATGCTAAATTCGTTCAGTGTAAAACTATTCAAGTTACCTTCTCCTCAACCGAAAGCCTCCCGGCTAACCCGCTTCACAAACGCACAGACTGAGTTTAAGCATAGCAAACACAATACCTGGACTACAGCCGGCATTCTCAACAGCTAAGACCCAGAGCCACTTGCGGGTGCGCTAATCCTGACTTTCAGCACCAGGGACAGTGCCTGGGATCGGGTTCTGGAGAGGTTGACTTGTACAACTAGCGAAAACTGTCTCTGCCCTCAGGCAAAGCTCCCAAGTGTGAATAGAATACCTGGACTTAAGCCTTCAAAATGGTTCTCTGCCTCTCTCCTATTGCACAGATATTTCCAAAAATAAATAGCCCAAACGAACCCGTCCTCCTGACCCCCACATCTACCTTTCCTGTTAAGAGAATAAAAGCAAGCACTTACCATGTCTGATGCGGACAACAGACTGAACCGTAGAGTAATACCCGCTGCTGGACTAGGTTTGGACCAGGAACAAGAGGCGCTTTCTATATCTTCCCGGGAAAGGCCGGGTTTGCGTCAGTGGGAAGCAAGGTGCCCTTCGTTTGACATCTCCCTGATAATACGCGTTTGATAAATCATTGCCCCTTTGGATTCGGATTTTAAAGGGACAACAGCCTGGAGTATGCTGTCCTGTTGTCACTCGGGTAGGAGGGGGCTGCGTGTTTGGCGTGACTCATGTGGGTTTGATTACTAAACCAAAGCCAGTGGGAGGGAACAAGAAAAGTTTGCCTCCTCCTAATTAAGGGAAACGTGGGAGAGACACGTCCCACTGCGCCCAAGACTCCAAGACAAGGCGCAGCCACCAACCAAGGGGATTGGGCTGTAGTGAGGGAGGGGGTTAAATCAGTCCTCTTCCTCTCCCACCAAATTCGTTTTAGGCCTCCTTGGATCTCTGTCAGATTCGAAAATATCACTCCCTAGGATAATGGCGGGCCTGTCTCAGGCAACTAGCAAGATCTGCAATGCCTGTTTCAAGCGAGAGTCTTATATTTGGTGAGGGTGCTCTTGTCTGGTCATTGAGTGGAGTCTAGATCCCCACATCCCAACCTTTCTGGAAAGCCAGTCTGGGAAGGATCCCTAGTTTTCGTTTAAACAATTAAATCTAGTTTTTGTATCCCTGTTTTGTTTCTACTAATCTTCAGTACAGCTGCTTTTTCCTCATTATATTTTTTGGCTCTTCTGGGGAAAATATCTTAAAAAAAAAACAATGACTTAGTCCTTCAGTCACTTTTAAACCTATCCTTTCTTCTTAGTCCTTTAAATAAAAATCCTTTAAAAGTCAAGCTTGATTGCAAAGTGCAGTTTTATCCTAAACCAAGAATCCCAGCAACCCGGGGCATATCTGGTACTCTGGGAAACCATTAAGAAAACTGTCAACCCTAAAACGGGCAGGCACTGGGGATTCAAGTGGTTAAGGTTATGTAAAGGTGGACTATGGACTTTACCTAGGGTACTAGGTAACAGCTACAATCACAAAATGTGAAAGCCCTTTGCAAAGATGTCATTCGGAGACTAGAAGGGGATTCGCAGAAATAAGTCTCCCTTCTCTCTTGTCTTGACAACCTAGCTAGGGAACCATGGCCTCCTGAATGCCAAGCTTGGAAATCGTGGTGCTGAGCTCAGCGGGGGCCCACTGCCTCCGGGTCCGCGCGCCGTCGCACTCGACTGGGTCGTCTCCCCGAGGAGCCAGGACAAAGCCGCGGCGGCCGAGGGCGCAGGCTGTGGAGGCAGATTGCATTGGGCGCCGGGGGCATTGCTGAGCCGGCCCTGGTCTCCTCCCTCAACCTTCCAAGACTCCAAAAGTGGTGGATGTTTCTGTGAGCCTGGCTCTCCCAGCACAGCCACCTGGATTCAGGATCTGCACTTTTTGGGGGTGGGGGTGGTACGGAATGGGGTGAGTAGGTAGCCAAAGAGCCCTGTCCTTCCGGTTCCAGGCAGCCTTTAATTGACGTTTAACTGAGCTCTTGCTACTGGGCCACCTTTAAGGCTTCCACGAAATTATCGCATTTTAAGTTTGCCAACAGCCTTTCAGAAACTATCCCAATGTAAAGGCTGTGAAAGCTAACTAAGGTCAGAAGGTCTATTTTGAACCCGAAGAGGTTACTAACCCCTCCACAGCCTGTCACCTGCACAGATCATCTATTCAACCGAGAAATGGGGAAGTTATCAGAGGAGAAATAAGAGGCTGAGGGGGTACTCTGGCAGAAGAAGGCTCTGGAAGCGAGCAGGAATGAAAATTCCAGAATATTGTCGCAAAACAAACAAACAAAAAAACACTTTACTCTTCTTCAGAAACAGACTTCAGATCCCAAAAAGGAGCAAAATCAGGGAACGGATAAATGTGGAGGGCAGCCTTGGCCTCTATGAAGTCGTGAGACTGCGGCATCTATTTAGATTCATGTCTGGCTCTGCGGTCCATGGGCCACTTTGACATCATACAGTCACGACTTCGAAGCTTCTGGCCAGTCTCCAAATTTGCATTCAAGCAACCACCCTCCAAACACTTGGCAACTCGGCGACTCGGTGGGGCGTGTGAATGCACTTGGCCAGTACCGAGGGTTGCACTGAGGTGACCGAATTGTGCGGGACTTCTCCCCCTCACGCCCCACCCCCTACCAACCCCTATCCTCCACCCCCACAACGTCGCTGAGTATGAGTGATGCCCAGCGCCCCCGCTCAGTCTCCAGACCTGACGTGTTGCCTGACCAAGTGCGCATTTGGGTTAGCATGGGGCTAATCAGGCCCTGCAGAGGCGGGTGACTGGTGACGTGCAGGGGCCGTTATAGCTCAGGCTCCACAAAGGCCCGCTCCTCCAGTGGCAGGATTCCAGAAAGGAGGGGCTGCAGATAGAGTGGAGGAAGGGTTCAGAGACCAGACAACAGGAGTCTCTCTGAAAGGACAGTGACCACCAAAAAAAGCTGACCCCTCTACCCCCAGCAAAGTAGGGGCCTGGCCCTGGGGCACATCATCTGGAGTGCAGTTGTGTCAGTGCCTGAGAGGCTCAAGGATGGGCTGCAGAATTAAATAAAATTAATAAATTAATTAAAAAGCAGAAATGGGAGGGGTGAAAAGTCTCTCACCCACCCCACATAGGCCTCCACCCCCTGCCTCCTCTGCCGGCTGTTCAGAGTGATAATCTGGGCCAGTGCGCACCAAAGCCAAGGAGGCTGTAAATCCGCATCCATCAGTGCTCAGCCATTCGGTCGGAATTAGCCAGTCGCTATGGCCTTAATTACTTTGTCAAAGATGAAAAATAGTAATTGATTTTGTCCTCTATCACTTGCCCCTCTCCCCTCCTTCCTTGCAGATAAGCAAATAAATAGCTATTTGCGAAAGACCGAGTCCACCACCCGGCTGGGGCAGCCTAGTGGAAAAAGAACTGTCTGCTATATAGTACTGAAGCTGGCTCTTGCGCAGCTGGAATGCAGGCAGAGAGTACCCAGAGGACAACCTGGCTAAGCCAAGTCGCTGCCCTCCTTCTCCCCAGAAAGAAGAGAGGAGGGGAAGGAAAGGGTGTTTTACAACACTCTATATTATTCACCAGTGCTAGTGGCCTCAGCCTTCTCTAGTAGTTAGAACTTGGTGCAAGGAAGAACCCACAGAATGACTCATCAGAAAGGCCAGGGAACTCGCCTAGGGTCTGCAGGCAAAGCTGGGATCGGAGCCGGCAGTCTGTGTGGATTCCAGTCTACCCCACATCATACAGAAGACACGAAATGTGTTGTAAATTGTGTGTCTGTGTTCAGTTGGTGTTTATATGGGTGTGTCAACACTTAAAACCTCTACAGATGATGGATGTGAGGGCACCACGTGAGTTTCAGGTGACATTGCTGATATTCAAGAAGCCATACAGTATTTTGCCTGAGTGTCTACTGCTGCTGTTGTCTTTGCAGTGCTGCGCTGTGTTAAGAATCTGAGTTCTGCAGACAGAATGCACTAGCTCCTAGTTCTGTGACCTTGAAAGACATTGTCCATTTGCTAAATAAAGACAAGAATTACACGGGGGTGTGGAGGGGCTTAAGGATAAATGAGAGTGTACAAATGAAGTGAATGAATTGAAGCTGGCTACCTGAGCAGTGCCTATTGATATTATTCTGTCTAGGTGGACAGTATACTTGAAGACTCATATGTTGAGTAAAGAGAGCAGATCCCTGTACCTGGTTCAGATCAGAAGGTGAATAGATTGATATATGATGCCAAAAGCTGTAAACTTCCGGAAAAGATATCAAGTATTTACCTCCATTTTAAAAATCTTAGAATCACCCTAGACAAAGTGCCCAAACACTGAAGCTGCTGAGGGTGTGTCCAGAAGCACCTTGGTTTCTATTAAGGTCAAATGCAGCGTATAGTGCAGAAGATTGGAGCTTAGTGATCAGCCTCACAGTCCAGGTCTCCTTTAGACCTCCAGGTCAGGACAAAGACAGATTAAAGTAAGCCTCCTTCCCCAGACCACCCCCTAGAGTCACTGAGGACTCTGTATACCAGCTGCAGGTCCCAGATCCACAGCCTCCTGAAAGATGCTGCAGTAATGAGGAGCCCCACGTCACCAAAGCAGCCTGCAGGCTAGTAGGTGCTGGCCACAGAAGCAGGGAAGTTTAGAACAAACTGTGAAGGACCTTCAAGGACACCTGCAGTCTGCCACCTTAATTTTCCAGTATAAAAAGAATCCTGAGTCGCTTGTAGCAATAGAAACCAAGGCTAGTAGCATCTTCCTTTGAAAAATACACTGTACCAGCCTTTGAGCTAGCAACACCAGGCTTAGCAATATAGTCTAATGCAATTAAAATAAACTTTTTTATTAGGGCACAACTGACAAAATGGAAGACTAAAAAGGAGAGAAAGAAAGCATATGCACATTAGATCATTAGTAAGCAATGTTTGCAGCTAAAGTCAGATGGACATGGAGATTTTCATAAAATCTTGAGATAAGCCAGATACGTAAAGTGTGTAAAAAATGATCCTATTTGGGGGAATTAGAGATGTAGCTCACTTGGTAGATTACTTGCTCAGTATGCCCAAAGACCCAAGTTCAATCTTCTATGCTCAATAAAACATGGGAATTGTGGTGCACACCTGTAATGTCAGCACATGGATGTGAAGGCAGGAAAATCAGAAGTTCAAGGTCATCATTAGTTACATACTAAGTTTGAGGCCAGCCTTGGATATATGTGACTCTGTCTCAAAATAAATAAATGAAATTTTTTTTTTGGTGTGTGTGTGTGTGTGTGTGTGTGTGTGTGTGTGTGTGTGTGCAAAAGTAAATGAAACTGCCTGGAGGGCCAAGGCCCAGAGGCTGGATAGCCAGATAGCCCAGAGACGTGGAATAGAAGCAAACACAACTGATAAAAAAAAAAGTCAACGAAATCATTTCCAGTGATAATCTGCTATACTCATAGATTTATGCCTAGCTCAGTTGTCATCAGAGAGGCTTCAGTGGCGTCAACAACACCACACACACACACACACACACACAAAACCCCACAGAATCAACTAACCTGGGCTCATAGGAGCTTGTAGAGACTAAATGCCAACCAGGGAGCCTACAAAGGACTGACCTGGGCCCTCTGCATAAATGTTACAGTTGAGTAATTTGGTCTTCATGTGAGACTCCTAACAGTGAGAGCAGGGACTGTCTCTGACACTGTTCTCTGCTTTGGGGAACCAGTCCTCCTACTGGATTGCTTCATCCAGCCTTAATAGAAGAGGAGGTGCTTAGTCTCAATGAAACTTGATAGACCATGGCTGGCTGACATCCATGGAAGGCCTGCCCTTTTCTGAAGAGAAACAGAGGAGGAGTAGAAAGTGAAAGCAGGAAGAGGTGAGATGGGGGTAGGGACTGGGAGAAGAGGAGGGAGGGGAGGCTGGGGTTGGGATAAAAACAAAATAAATAAATAAATAAATAAATAAATAAATAAATAAATAAAAGTTAAATTATTATATGAATGTACATAGTGCAGCCAGCTGTAGAAGCACACATATTAGGAGACAATTCGGAATTCAGCTAAGTGGTTAATGCTGTGAACATTGTAGTGATCATAGTAGAGGGGGACAATGAAGGGCAGGCAGCCAAGTACAAAGGGCAAAAGGATAGGAAGGCTGTGTTCTAAAGTCTAAGTGTACAATAACATACAAATTTATGTCAAATGCTGTATATACTTTTTTACAGAGAGTAAATTCAGCAGTAGAGCCTATCAACCTATTTAACAAGAACACTCACCAAACAGGCCTCTCACCCATACTCATATCCACTGTCTTCCTGTGAGGAGTAGAGCTCAAAACAAGGAACTCAGTCAATTAAGGTCAAGTGTCAATATTTGTATAACTAGTCCTCCTTTTTTTCTGAAGTCAGAGTGGACGCTCAAGCTGGCCTTGAACCCACTACATAGCCAAGAATGACCTTGAATTTCTGATATTGCTGCCTTTACACCTGAGTGCTGGAATTGCAGGTGTGCCCATCACACCCAGTTTATGTGGTGCTGGAGACTGAACTCTGGACTCCACTCAGGCTAGGAAGAATGCTACTAACTCAGCTATCTCCCCAGCCCTAATCCTGCATCTAGAATTCTGTCCCCTCTCCTTGCTCTGCTGGGATGAAAGTGAGGTCTAATTAAGGCCTTCAGAGGACACAGACCTGGAAAATGTGATGCTGTCATATTCCTTCTAACCCATGTTAAATGTTCAGGAAACAAGAAAATGATTAAAATTATACCCAATTGAAAATTTCTAATTTTTATTCTTTCCCACACATGGATGCCTTTTTGGTAAACACCATACATTCAACTCCTTGTTCTTTCTTGTTCTTGGTAGCTTCTTTTACTCATTGTGTGTGTTTGGTAACTGTTTAGTAATTTTCCAGTTGTGAGTCTTCTGTGATTATCCATCTGCTCAGATTCCCAAAACCCACGAGAGGCTGGGTCTCAGTCACACTCAGTATTGAAGGGGACAATTTTTTGAATGTATTAGGTACAAGTTAATTGACATTGTTGTCTGCCGTGTTAGTAAACAAGATTCTACCCTCACCCCATCTGGGCTTCTCTTGCTGTCCTAGTTAGCTGGGGGTAAGATTTGAGTTCGTTATTAGGCAAACCTTGCAGGGACAAACAGAGTGAAACAAATTCGGGGAAGCTTCGCTGGTCAGGTAATTTGTGGAGTTAAGCATGGCTATGCAAAGATTCAGTAAAGAATGGAGAAGACAGGATGGTGGCCCTGAACCCTGATGCAGATGCACTGAGAACAACTGCCGGGCAACACTTAGAGGTTTGCCACTGCATGCAACTTGACAACTTTTGTTGACTGGACCATGAACATTATTGCCAAATTTGTGCCTATTGGTTCTGTTAAGCTGTAGCACACAACAGAATGAGAACAAGTCAATCAATGGCCTTGAAGAATCTGACCCTATTGTCATCATTAGGGCTTGGAAATGATCCTGAATCTTCTTAGACAGTCTCTTAGGATTTGCTTTCTAGTGCAGACCTCTCCCTGAGTGGCGAACGAAGAACAGTTGGATGCAAATGATAAATGTGAACCAAGCTCAGCCACTCTTCAGCTATGTATCCTGGGAGGTTACTCAGCCTCAGTCTTGCTTTTCCTTTCAGCAACACTGGTCCATTGTGGTGAGTGAATTTGATGAGTATTTTACAGACTTCAGCATACATACTGACAGAATAAATCAGCTACCTTGTGATATTGGATTTGGAAGTTACCTGAGAAGTCACAATTTCTTATGTTAAGCCGAGCATGTCTGGATTTGTTCAAGTCTTTATTCTTCTCATCTTTCTTAACAAGCCATGAGTGTTGTCTCTTTGTGTGTGTGTGTGTGTGTGTGTGTGTGTGTGTGTGTGTGTGTGTGTGTGTGTGTGTGTGTTCCCTGAAAATGCCAGCTCCTGCTGTAACTCTGTCTTTGGAACTGTAGAAACCTCTGGAGTCTTTCTCCCTAAGGCTCATTGCTTTTCCTCCTCCCTAGCTTTTCCTAAGCAGAGTTTGCATGCACTCTGAGCCTCTCTAGCATCCACTACATCATAACTGTTCACCCCTCGAGTGTCTTTTCCTATTTACATGTAAATTAATTAAAATGAAATTAAATGTAAAATTCATTCTTCTGTCACAGTAAATAAATTTCTGGTGTCCGCCAGCTATTTGTACTGAAGAGTATTGAGTAGTGCTGTCATTGTAGGAGATTCTGTGGTGAAGCACTGGTCTAGACTGCAGGCCTTAAAACACAGAAGGCATGGTCTTAAGAGATGTTTATTCTTTCACAAGTCTCTGACTCTCTGTCTCTCTCTCTCTCTCCTACACACACACACACACACACACACACACACACACACACACACAATCTAATTTGGTCATATTGCCCCATTGTCCCCACTAATGTCTTCCCATTGAAGCCCTTCTTCCAACAAGCCTCCTTCCCACTTTCAAGTCGTGATGTGTGTGAGTCCTGCTGTATTTCATTAGGGTGTATTTCATTGCACCCTACTTGCTTGACTGAGGGCCACCTACCAGTGGCTACACCATTGAGGAATATGATTCCCCTCCCTCCAGGAACCATTCATTAACCCAGAACTCTGTATCATCTATGTATATATTTGTCCACATCTCCACTTTGGATTCTTGGGTTGGGCTCCTAACCATGGAATTGCACAAATCTGGGAATCCAGTCTTGCTAGTTCATTTGCAGACACTTTGCTGGAGCTGTGTGGGAAGAAGCACCCACACTCTGCAGATGAGGACAGTTCTCTGTGGCTTCCTCCCAGCCCTCTTCCCAGGGATGCACAGGAATCAGTGGCACCTCTGGCTGATGAAAAAGGTATTCTTTGTTTCTATAAAGAACAAACAAAATTTCTCTTTAGTATAAAGGATTTTTTAAACAAAAGAATATTTCTTGGCAAATATAAATATTCGTAATTGTCAGTACAATATCCACATTTTACAGCTATTAGGACGAAACAAATGAGCCCATCTGTTTACACAGGATTTAATTACACAGTTTTGAGAAATGATGCTAATGTCGTCAGAACAAGCAGGGTTTGTGAGCACTTCCTCTGCAGGGAAAATGCCTGGCTCCCTCTGCCTTCTGGAAATTGTTTGCATGATGACGTGCTTTTCCAGGTCATTAACCTGGGCACAGCTGGGGGGGGGGGCAAAATGAAGAGCTCCATGCAAACCATCCCAGGGTCGGGGTGATTGGTGGAGCCAACAAAGAAAAGACCCTTTGTCACTGACCCCTGAGGGAGCATTTGGGGAACGTTAGCGTCTGTGATGGGCATGGTTCAATGCTCCCGTTGTTCCTTGAAGGCCTGCTTTCACTGATACTGAGAGAAAAAGGTGGACTGTGCCCCATGTGAGCTGTTCAACCTGATGCCAGCAAAGACATTTAGGACGTTGTTTGTGAGACCATGCTTTCAAGGGGTACATCTACAGTGTGTTACTAGAGTGCTTTGTTGGCTTCCCTAGAGTTCCACTGTGCTCTGTGGTACCATTGTGTCCCTTCTTTCCCCCGCCCTCTTTCTTCCTCTCTCCCTCTTTCTTTTCTTTCTTTCTTTCCTTTCTCTTTCTTTCTTTTGATAAGATCTTACTATGTAGCCCTGGCTGGTCCTGAACTCACAGAGAGCCACCTGTCTCTGCCTCCCTAATGCTGGGATTAAAGGTGTGTTGTTCAATTTACATTGGTATAGATTCTTGTATATTGATACATATGTAAAATTATTTTTGTATTCCTGTCTAAGATAATTTGTATATTGATACAAATTCAAAATTATATTTGTCATATTGTATATATTTCTATTTCTGTTTACAATGTTTGTGTACATAAATGTAAAATTATTTTTGTCATACTGTATGTAAGTTTCTACTGCTTAAGATACTTTGTATACTGATACAAATTAAGGAAATTTTTGTCATATTACACTATACATTTCTACCTCTGATTAAGATTGTTTTATATATTGTTACAATTTCAAGGTCATTACCCTCATGCTGCACATATGTTTGAAGATTATTTAGTCTTTAAGCTATATAGATTATTAAAAATTACAGGTTAATAGTCACTCATGTTTGTCATACATATAGCTATGTTGGTTCTCTAGATGCACAGAGATATAGTCTGGATAGGTAATCTTCAAATACTTCAAAGGCCTAGAAATGTTTTCATAACTTAGAATCCTGTTGATATGAGATGCAACTGCTCCTGGCAGCACTGATCTACTCCCATGAGAATGATGGGCACTGGAGACATTCCATTTGGAGTTTGTTTTTTCTTGGTAAAACTGGCCTATTGGGCAAAGAACTGCACTTGCCTTGACTGCAGACTATAAGCACGCTGTCCAAACTGGACAAGCAGGATACAAGGAAAAGTGACCGCTGAACCTTGCTAAGACAAGGTAGGGCAGTCTTTTAAATGTTCCTGCTTCTGATAATGGTCTGTCAGATATTCTAGGCCAATAGCCAAAGTTGGTTGCCCCAACATTGCAGAAAGACTTTGAGTGACTGTCCAGGTAGCCAGCTGTTTCTGTCATTTCTTCCATCTTTTGGAAGCCTCTTGCTTGCACTTCCTGCTTATGCAGGTAATATTATTATAATTTGACAGGGTTGAAGTCTAGATTAGATAGTCACAGTTACTGTCTTCTCCTATCTTAACTAAGAGTATATCAGATTCTAGATTCAGATTCTCCAGGATAGGACAGATATTGGAGTAATCTCTATAATTTACCATTTACCTATGTTCTGGACATTTAGTATGTGTTTCTTACTTGATGTTGTTCTTGTTGGTTATAGTTCCATTTTGTTTATGTTATTATCCTTTATTTCTACTGGACAATATTTGATAATCATTCTTATTTATATAGTTTTGCATTAGGCTTAGTGCCTTCTTATTTAGACTAAAAGGCTCCACCCATGACTTTGTGCTGTCTGTACTGAGAGAGATGGTGCTTCTAGCCTGTCAATGTGACCTCTTAAAAAGGAAGAAGGGAGGGGGTCACTTGCTTTCTTGGGTCAGGTGGCATGAAGAAGCATGTGATCAGTCCCCAGCTTTCCAAGGGCTCTACAACTGGATTTAGCATATCCTATATTTGTGAGTATATTTTTCCATTTTTCATATCTTAATAAATCCTTGATACCCCTTGAACAGATGCATGTAGATTTCTCACTATTGGCAACACCCTCTCTGATTGCACCATGGGCCTATCTGCCTTAGACATTGGCTTTCCTGTTCTCAGGCTTGTATTGGAGCAGCCTCTGGCTTTCCTGGGCTCCAACTTGTAGACAGCAGCTGGTAGAACTTCTAAGCCTCTGTAAGCACAAGTCAAGCTGGTAGTACACTCTACTGGTTCTATTTCTCTAAAGAACACTAACACCCCTCTCCCAAAAGAATCTACTCTGTCTTTAATATTCCCAAATAAGATCTTGACCCTGAGGTAAAATTTAAAGCTTATTTAGATTTTGAAGCCCAAATTCTCACAATGATAGTAAGAAACCAGATAGTCTTCATTCCTCTCACCCTATATCTTCATGCTAGGGACTACATTTAAGTTAGCGTCTGGAGTATTCCTGATTAATAAGACTTTAGAACTTGAGTACTATGCCAGGTGGCGACCAAAAAGAAGTTCTCAGAAAGATCTGGTGTGAACATTACCCAATTTGCATTCTTCAGGCAAAGGCTGGCAGAAGAGTGACACTGTTTCAACTCAGTTCTCTGTCAGAGTTAGTCTGCCTTACATCATGAACATAACATTTTGGTGTACTTATTTCTCAGCTATTGGGTTTTCATCTGAAAAATGAGAGTTCATCTAATTACAAATTAGAGTTCATCTCCTAACAAATAGAACACACTTTGGTGTCATCAGTTAGAGTTAGCAAGTAGGACTTTTACATATAGGATATTCCAGAAGGCAGGCACAGCTTTATGTGCAAAGATGCATCATCTACAGTAAGTTAACTTAGAAATTAAATGGGGAAATAAAGTAATTTAAACTTGGGGAGCTCCAAAATGGAGAGCAATAACATTATTTTCAAAGATGCAGGGAACCACTTAAGGTCCTGCATTAAAAGATGAAGATGACAGAATGTTCTCAGCTGTGAAGAACTCAGAGAAAGATCTGCCTGCTTCTGGTACCCAAATGCTGGGATCAAAGGAGTATTCCACCATGCCCTGCACAAGTGACAGGTTTCTTGTGTCAGCCTAGCCACATTTCAAGAAACTGTATGAAATTGGATGAGAGCTAGTGTGATGGTAGGTCATGCTTGAAATCAAAACACTCAGGGGATTGAGAGGGAAGGGTGGTGATTTTGAGGCCAAAATAAGATACACAGGGAAATTCTGTCCCCAAACAATAAAAAGCATTGTATGGCTTTTGCCTCTCTTTTCCATCAAGATACCGGTATATCCCAGATAGAAGGTGCCTTTTATTCCACATCCCCAAGCAGAGAGCACACAGTGTGGAGCCACAGGCAACTGCTCCCTAAGCAAGCAGTTTGTCTTTGCTGTTCTTATTGGCTGTGAATGGGGTACTTACCGAAACAGGATATACGAAAGGCTAGATGATGGCCAGAAACTCAGACATGAAGTGCACAAGGAAACCAGGGTAGATTGTATAAATAAAACAGTGAACAAAATGGATAAAATAAAAACAGCCAACAAATCCCCAAGGTATTCTTCTAGCTCGAAAAAGAAACTACAAACTGGAATGGTGACAACATCCAGATGGGTAAAGGATGTGTGAGATGTATCCACAAACAAGTGCCAAGAAGACTAGCCGCTGGCTGATGCTGTCTGAAAAGACTTCCGTGGTGGTGCATACATGTGATCTTCAGTGTCAGCCTGGGCTACAGAGTGAGACCCTGTCTCTACTTGCCTTTCACCGCCCCCCAAATATGAAACAAAAATACTCTGTGGAAGGAAGGTGCATGTGCTGGCTGGACTCTACCCTGTCTCCATGTGGCTCCCTCAAAATCAAGTTCCCAAAACATGGGCAGTTAAGGGGAAAGAACCCTGAGGGAGCCAGAGACAGCATTGTACCTGGCCCAGGTGACTATAGATGCCATTCGCATGCAGGTCATACATGCTCTGTTGCTCCCCAAAGAGGTTAAAACTGAGCATTGTAGAGAGGGGGACTAGAAAGATAACTAAGAGGTAAAGAGCAATAGCTGCCCTTGCAGAGGACCTGGGCTCAGTTCCAATCACCAACACGGCCCTTTACAACTATCTATAACTACAGCCCCAGGAGATCCATCATCCCTCTTCTGGCCTCTGTGAGCAATATGTATGTATGTATGTATGTATGTATGTATGTATGTATGTATGCAGGCAAAATCCTAATGCACATAAAATAATCTTACTGGGCTTTGGACTGGATCTACCTTGACTTTAGAACTCCCCACGAGCTTCCTGGCTGGAAGCAAGTCATTAAAATCTCTCTAAGCATTCGTCTACTTTTTTGGAAGTGAAATAATTACAACACTGTCTTAGGCCATAATTTTGTTGCCAATAGTACAAGACCACAGACCAGGAAAGGCCTCAAGAAACATGGTTTAATTTGGATCATGGTTTGTGATGTCCAAGGTTTAAGGGCTGCATCTGGCCCTTGGCGTCTTCGTGGGACAAACAACACATGACAAGAGACAGGAAGCATCCATGTGGCTGAGTCCTCTGTTCTGTCTCCCTTTTCTTTCAAAGACTCTTCTTGTAGGGGATCCTTATAGGAGATCCTTGTGATCTTATTGGCTTCATATCACCTCTCACAGACCCAAACTCTTAAGACTATAATTGTATGGTCCCCACTCCTGTTAACAGTTCACAACAATGACTTGACTCCATCATGTACTTGTGGGGGACAAGCCATGTATAAACTAAAGTACAAGTCTCTATCATAGGGCAACTGAGAGAGAAGGAAGTATAGTGTCTGGCACAGCCCTTGGTGTACATGAGCTGTTTTTGTCCTGAAGTTTACTTCTGTAATTGCTACTATTCTATCTATTGGTCATAAGGCAATCTCTGTATCAAACACTCAAACAAAAGTACTGTAAAATCAGCACAAATGTTGCAAGCACTTTAAAAAAAACTGTGTGTGCGTGTGCACATGTGCTTGTATGTGTGTGTATGTGCTTGTGTGTGTGTGCATATGTGCATATACATAAAGAGATCAGGAACAATCATGTCATTTCTCAGGCACTGTCTATTTCCTGTTTGTTTGATTCAGGGTTTCTCACTGGAGCTCATCAAGTACTAAGCTGGTTGACCTTCAAGCCCCTGTCTCTGCCTCTTGGAGATCATTAACTCATGCTACCACACCTGAAGTTTTGTTTTGTTTCTCAGATATTTTCTTAGCATGTAGCTGTCCAGGCTTATACTGGCTGGAACATACTATGTAGATCAGGCTGGCCTTAAACTGGAAGATTCATCTGCTGTTAAGTGTTGGAATTGAAGGCTTGCAGCCCCATACCTAGCACATCAGTTCCAGGGATGGGACCTAGGTCTTCAGGTTTGCAAGATAAGTGTTTTAGTGACTGAGCTATCTCCTCAGCCCACTTTAAAAGTTTATCTTAAAGGAAAATCATTAAATTAATGGAAAGCCAGCCCTGTAATATCCAAGATCAAATTTCTATGACCTTCAAATTCTGTCTGAAAGGTAACAAGTGGGATTGTTAAGTTCAACTCTCATCCTTTAAAACTCACTGAAATGAATGCTTCTTATTCTTTCTCATATCTTTGTCTCTCCTTTCTGTGTGATAAGGGAAAAAAATTAGGGAAGAAAAAGTTACCGGATTTGTAAACCAGTTTTCCAATTACTAGGCGTCTACAGAGAGAGACGCCATAATTGCTCAAGGTGAAGGCAAAGAAAGAGATAAGAAAGTAAATTATCCAGAGGATCGATGGCAGAAGACTAAAAATGCAGGCGCGTTCTCCCCATCCCACCTGACAGACATGACGGAATGAAGCTGCACAACTCTCCAGAAAATACTTAGTACAATGGTCCTTGGGCAGTCTTTTCTTCCCAGCACCATACCCACAAATGCCACAAAGATAACTATGTCACCAGTGTCCAAACAAGTGAGGGATGAGGGCCAGGTGGTAGTTCTGCTGACTGAACGGCAAGAAAAAACCTTGTACAAAGCAATGCAACAAAGGAGATGCTGGGGGACCCCAATCTGAGCCTGGCACATTCTGACTCATTGTCGCCCCCCCACCTTGTCCTGTCTTCAGGGACGCTGATCTGGACCTGGCATTTTCTGACTCATTGTCCTCCTACTTGTCCTGTCTCTAACCACAGACTCCTCAAGGCCAGACTTAGACAAGGCTGAGCTCTATGGGCCATTGCCATTGACTTGGCATTGTATTCAATATCTCCGGGACTGGTCTGGTGATTTTTTATCTTGATCAAATGAAGGTTTCCAGCCTTGCCTTTTTATGAGCACATGAGTGTTTTGCTTTGTCCTTAGAGCCAACAGTGGAGTTTTTCTACAGTAGCCTCCTATGACTCACCAAGTTGTGTGTTTTTAACTCCCTTTACTGTGAATGAAATCCATTCCACTTGAAATAATTTTTGATTTTGCATATATGCCTCACACTGTTGATAAAGTGTTTATTTATTCAACAAACTTTTACAGGGTAGTATCTGAGCCAGGTTTTCCATGGACAGAGCAGTAAACTAGACAGATGCAGTGGCTGCCTTCATTAAGTTTATGGTCTACCAGGGAGAACCATTAGGATATTGTGAAAAGAATACAAATGACTCTAACGTGATCAGCAAACAGTATTTGAATGGTTGTCAAGAGTCAGGTACAAAGTACACTAGCATGCTTTAACTCATTTAAGGTAGAGAATGCTGGTAATACTCTTATTGCAAAGAATGGTTAAAGAAAATGTGGTACATTTACACAACGGAGTATTACTCAGCTGCAAAAAAAAAAAAAATGACATCGTGAAATTTGCAGGCAAATGGATGCAACTAGAAAAAAATCATCCTGAGTGAGGTAACCCAGATCCAGAAAGACAAACATGGTATGTTCTCACTCATAAGTGGATATTAGGTGTAAAGGAGAACCAGACTACAATCCATAGCCCCAAAGAAGCTAGGTAACAAGGAGGGCCCGAAGAGCCCATGGATTTCCATGGGAAAGGACAATAAAAGAGATCTCCTGTGTAAACCGGGGGTGGGAATGAGGGATAAGGTTGGGTGGGTAGGGGCAGGACAGAGTGGGAGAGTAATGAAAAAGACATCTTGATAGGGGCATTTTGGGATTAGGGAGAAACCTGGTGCCAGGGAAACTCTCAGGAATCCACAAGGATGACCCCAGCTAAGACTCCTAGCAATAGTGGAGAGGGTGCCTGAACTGGCCATTTTTTGTACTCAGATTGGTGACCACCCTAATTGTCATCATAGAATCTTCAGCCAGTAACTGATGGAAGCAGATGCAGAGATCTACAGCCAAGCTCGGGGTTGATCTCTGGAAATCCTGTTGAAGAGAGGGAGGGGGGATTGTATGAGCCAGGGCAGTAAGGTTATGATGGGAGAGCCCACAGAGATAGCTGCCCTGAGCTCTTTGAGCTCTATGTACTTTGTACTGACAGTAAGGAGATTGCATGGCACTTATCTAGGTCCTCTGCATGTATGTGACAGTTGTGTAACTTGGTCTGTTTGTGGGGTTCCTAGCAGTGGGATCAGGACCTGTCCCTGGCACTTGAGCCGGCTTTTTGGAGCCTTATTCCCCATGCTGGGTTGCCTTGCTCAGCCTTGATGCAGGGAGAGGAGCTCGGTCCTGCCTCAGCTTGATGTGCCATACTTTGTTGACTCCCATGGGAGGCCTGCCCCTTTCTGAACGGACAGGGAGGAGGAGTGGATGGGAGGAGAGGGAGGAGGGGAAACTGTGGTTGAGATGTAAAATAAATGAAAAAATTTAATTAATACATAGAATTTTTTTTAAATATGGGGAAGAGACTCGGTGGGTGAGAGCACATCCTGCTTTTAAGCACGGGGACCTAAGTTCACACCAGCACCCTAAAAACCTGCATGTAGCCTTGAGCAGACCTGCGATCTCACACTGAGGGGCGCAGAGACAAGAAAATCACTAGGTTTGCCAGTGATGCAATGAGAATCTGTCCCAAAGGAGAGTGATAGAGTAGGATCCCTGATGTCCTCGCCTGGCTCTTCACGCATGTGCACCACCCCTACCTGCACATGTATCACACACAGAGACAGACAGACAGACAGACAGACAGACAGACACAGAGAGGCTGTAAGTAGTACAGCAGAGCTGGACTATGAACTGTCACGGTTGTCTCCAGGGATGATGCTTTTAGCCCCTCTGCTGTGACTGAAGGAGCTCTAGGTATACAGGGTAAAGGGACCCAGTTCTTGAATCTGGTCTATATACTTAAGGAAGAGATTCTGCCTAATGTTTCAAGACAGGCAGGGTTTAGCTTTGGAGGATAGCTGTGTCCAGCTGCAAATTAGAGAAGCCTGCCATGCAGTGAGTTACTGTACAGAGTTATGGCTGGTACATGATTTCTGGCAGTGGTCCTAAGTAGGAGCTAAGAAATTGGGGCTCTGGGCAGCAGACCTTCTCTTTTTCTGACTTCTGTACACAACCAGTTCTTGCAGATGAAAGCAGGGGGAACTTGGGGTGAAAAGGTTTTGCTTATACACTTTCTTCTTAGGAGGAAGGAGAGGCATCTCACGAGATTTCCTTTTACCAACCATCAGTCCACACTGGGCTAAATACCCTCCTCCAGGCCCTCCTTCCTTGAGACCAGAATGTCTCCAGATTTTGTCACAGAGGGAAAAAAAAGAGTGGATTTTTGAGTCGGCAACCAATGACATCTGCCAGACCATACTGAAGTTCTACCTACTTGACAACCAACCAGAACATAACAAAATAAAGAGCCAGAGGAACCCCAATATGGGAGACAAGCTTGAGAAATGAGACTGACAGCAAATAGAGCATGGATGGCTCTGCGTGGCATCTTAAGGAGTTTCCCTGGGCCCTGAAGATGAAGGGGAATCCACAGGGAATTTAGACAGGTCAAAGGTCTGTGATGACTTGTTAGAAAAGCCATTCCAATAGCTCCATTAAGACTATTTGAAGACAGAAAAGATGAGAGGAAGTCAAGTAGCTGGAATGATACTGTGGAGGGAAAGGGAGATGGTGGTGTCCAGGTCACTCACAGAGGATGGGCATGCAGAGAAGGAGGCTGCCATTATAAGATGTCAAAGCTCAGTGACAGATTCAGAAGCAAGGGCCCAGGCAACTTGAAGAAAATTATTGATAAACAGCATCTGTGTTTCCACTAGTAAAAACGTCAGCATAGCTGTTGAGTGGAACTGCAGGCCTATAGTTCTGTGCTCACAGGCTGCATGCGAGACTGTGAGTTCCCAACCGGTTCAGGCTCATGATGCTGAATTGACAAATATGACCAAAGAGGGGAAAAAGAAACATGAAAGTCATGATATCCACTTTTAAATTTGAATTTTATTCATATATGTATGTGTATGCATGCACATACCTCAATCCAGAATAGACTCACACCCTCAATAAATCTGTCATAATTTGAAAATATTGGAAGTCAAGAGCATTTAACACAGGTCAGGGATCAAGTATACAAGCTTAGCAATATAGTACGCTGTGGGCGGTCTGTTGTTTATTTCCCAATCACACAGCTGAATGAGAGCCGTGGCTTGAAGCTGCCTGGCACCAGGAGAGAAGTGTGCCCCTTGTTACTCACCCAGGAATAAAACCAAAATTCAAAGCTTGCATCGAGTTGATACTGAGTGCATGGTACATCCTACCACTGTATGTTGAATTTGTAAGTCAAGAACTGTTTATAAAGAAGTTCCATTGACTTCTGGTCAAAGTCCACTGTCTTCTGTCTCAATACCTCCAACAGTGTGTGTTGCTTGATTGAGTTATCTACCTAATCTCTGGGTTATTTCTTACGACGTTGGTCTTCACGCATCTAACAAGTAAGGTTATTCCATTATTTCTTAACCTCAAAGGAAGGTAGAACATAGTTTTCTTCATGGTGTCACCCCACTTTCCCCTACAAATGAGAACAAGTTCCCTCCTCTGAGCTTGTTAGTGTCAGCAGTATAAAAAAATGGGGGTTGAAATGCTATCCAGCATTTGTTTTATGTGGTCATGTGAATGCTATTAAATGAGACATTTAAAACCATAAGGTCACAGTTCTATTCTCATACGAGTGTGTGTGTGTGTGTGTGTGTGTGTGTGTGTGTGTGTGTGTGTGTGTGTGTAGAGATTGAAGCCAGGTCTTGTGCCCAACAGGACAAGCTCTCTTCCTGTTTATGCCCTGTTCCAACTCATAGATACCAAGCTGCTAACCTTTCCATGAACCAAAGCAAAGCATTGTACAATTCATCACTAAATATGTAAATATTCTTTCAATATATTTAAAAAATTGTCTTGTTTTGCAACCTTCCACTTCCTGCTCCTTGTGCACAGGCTGCTCTATGGGCTTTTGTACTTATATATCTATTTCTGTAGAACAGACCACCCTAAGATTTGGGGATTAGAAATAACGGTGAACTATTTAGCTCACAGTTCTTCAGTTTGGCCAATTGGGCTGAGCTCAGTTAGTTGGTCCTCCTGGTTTGGGCTACATTTCTACAGCTATCATGGCTCTGACTTTTGAGAGTGGAGGAGCAGTCAGCTATTAGCTCTTAGGCACCATTCCTCATGTTCATGTGCCTTCCAGTGAGTCATCTCAGACCTTGTGGTGGTGACAAGGAGATGAGAAAGAGGAATAGCCAAGGTCCAGGATTGACACTAGAGTTGCAACTACCTTGCTTCCATCACATTTCACTGGCCAAAGAAGGCGCACGCCAGCCTAGAATCAAGGGGCTTGAAAGCAGGTTTCATGCCTTTAAAGTAAAGCATTATTCTTTATTTTGTGTATGTACATGCATATAGATGCTTATGGGGGACAAGTGCAGTCCACCTGTGGCAATAAGAGGGCAACTTGTGGGAGCTGGTTCTCTCCTTCTACCACATGGGCCGTAGGGATTGAACTCTGGTCATCAGGCTTGGCAGTAGGTTCCTTTACCTGCTGAACCATCTTGGGGACCCAGATTCCCTCTCCTGATGAAGAATTAAAAAGTCACTCTGCAAAGAACATAAGTACAAGATGGTTGTACTGGTTGATGGCAATGTGTGTATATGCACACTACAACTTCAGTGTGCAGGTCAGAGGATAACTCTGTGAATTAGTTCTCTTCTTTCACCTTTAAGTGGATTTGGGGAATTGAACTCAGGTCACTGAGCTTTCAAAGCATATGCCTTTACTCACTGAGCAATCTTGTCAGCCACACACCAGTTTTTGTTGTTGTTTTTAACAGATCAGAGTGTGAAGGTAGATTTAATTCTCATCCTGGCCTGTCTTTCTTTCTTTTATCTCTTTTTCTTTCTTTCTCCTTCTTTTCCATTCTCCTTCTTCTGCTCCTATTCCTACCTAATTTTCTTCTTTCTCTCTGGCAGGGGTCTCAAGTAGCCCAGACTAGCCAAAAGTTCAATAAGTAGCCAAGGATGACCTCGAACTGTCGATCCTTTTCCTTCATATCCCGAATCCTAAGATTATAGATGTGTACAACCACACCCAACATTGTTTAACTGGTACTGGGGTATTGAAGCCAGGGCTTCCAGCCAGTAGGCACTTAACCAACTGAGCTACATCCCAGCTCTGGTTCTATTCTTTTTTTCTTTTTATAGATTTTTTAAAATTTAAATTAGAAACAGTCATTTTATGTATCAATCCCAGTTCCCTCTCCCTCCCATCCTCCCATGCCCCCCACCTGACACCCACGTTCAGGGGGCCTGGTTCAGTCCTATACTGGTTTTCTAACTGTCAGTTTAGGGACCATGAGCACCCCCTTATTCAAGTCAGCTGCTTCCTGTGGGTTTCTATTCTTTTTAAAATTTCTTTTAAATTATATTTATTCATTTTATGTGTGTTTTGCCTGTATGCCAATGTCAAAATTTGTACACGGCCCATCATGGTCAGGTATGGTAGCACAACCCTAAGTCTATGATCCAGAGGTTGGGAGGCTGAGGCAAAGGACCACCAGTTCACAACTAGCTTAGCATACATACTAAGACCCTGTCTCACACAAAACAGGACAAATTACAGAGGAGAGTTGAGTAGATAGAGGTTGAGAAAAGGGAATGATGCCTGAGAATTCCACCTTCATAATGATCTTTCTTGCCCATGATTGTTACTTGATAGGCTGACTAACAGAAAGAGACACCAAAGGATGGACATCTTAATTGGAAAGGGAGCACATGGCTCTGAAGGGCTGGCTGTGTTGGCTTTCTGTTTCTCATCAGAAGCGACCCATCAAGGCTCTGCTAAGCACAGTGTTATGGTCGGCTTGTATTAGGAAGATTGGTTGGTGCTTCTTACAGGAGACTTACCAGGGCAAATGGTGGCTCCGGCTGGGTTCCTGGGAGGTGCTAGGGAGTGAAGCCCCCAAAACTCAATATGGTTAACGCTTGTGAGTGGTTAAGACTGCAGGCACTGCTGGGGAAGTATTCCCAGAAGGCTGTTTGTGCTCTGCATTAGGGAAATTAAGCACTGAGAATGTGTTCAATTTAGATCCATCTGGTCTGTGCATCTCGTTTTCCTTCTTTCCCTCCAGAAGACTACTGCTCAAACAAAGGCACTTGATGGTCACTTCAAGTTACCAGGAAACAAGGCATTTTCCAGCTGGGCATCTTGAAAAGCAGAGAACAAAGCTACCTTATTCTAGCTGGTGAGGGTCTCTTCCCAGGATACAACTTGGGAGGAAAGACAGGAGGACTGAGTTGACACTCAGTGTGTCCAAAGACTGACCCTTGTTAGGAAATGGCCTCTGATGCTATCCTATCCTCTCTAGTCCTAGGGAGCCATGCCACTGGATCACAATGAAAAAACCAAAGCACAGTCTAGCTGTTCCAAGACACCTTGACTTTAATACTCAGTGTTGGGTCATGAATTTATTATAGCAGGACTGTGAGTTCATAATCCACCTTGTAACTAAAATATATCAAGGCCCAGTCAGATGGTTCAACAGGTAAAGCCATTTGCCACCAGTCCCGAAAACCTAAGTCAGATCCCCAAGATCCACATGGTACAAAGAGAGACCTGACCACTGCAAGTTGCCACTGGCCACTGTGTTCATTCATACACATCAATACAAGAAATATAATTAAAAAGTTTGAGAAATCCATCCATACTGTAGAAGTCTATATAGCTGCTAGTAAAACAAGGCAGACCATTCTTGTTGACTTGGTATTACATATTTATATTTGACTTTTTTAGATAGTCTAGGCTGGCTTTTAATTACTATGTAGCCAAGGATGGCTTTAAATTACTGATTCATCTGCATCTCTGTGCAAAGAGGCTGGAACTGTAGCCTGAACAGTGGGTGTTTGACATCCCTGGACATCCCACCTTCAAAACTGAGACTCATGGGAGCAGTCATTCCGTTGCCTCAGTTTCCTAACAATGACTCCCAACACCATCAATCTCTATACTCTCCACCAGAAGCCATTTCCAGAACTCTGAGTGACACTGAGTACACACTTGGTATCAGAGTGTTGGAGAAGTATAGAAAAAGAAAAGTCAAGACTAGAAAGTCCTTGTCGGGCTATGATGCCTGCCCTCAATCAGGATGTCTGCACTCAATCTAGCTAAGCACTCAATGCGTCTCTGTGCGGGCTCAGCCCCTGGGTGGCCCAGGTCCCCTCAATGTGATATTAGAATACAGGAAAGAGCTCAGAATGGAAGAGGTCACTTGCTGTGGGTGATTTGAACTCTGCAGGGTCATTTTCATTATTACCGGCTCAAGGATGCTTCAGAGATTTAGCGGGCAGGAGGTGGGGTGGTTAGCTGTCTTAAGGACACAGGATAGTCCTTAATTAAAGAACCAGGCACACTCTGTGAAACTTTCTCATGAACACTTGAAGGGAAAAAAATGCTTGTCATAATTTCCTGGCTCTGAAAACAAGTTTTGTTTTTTAAGGACTCTCCCTCTCCTCCTCCTCCTCCTCCTCCTCCTCCTCCTCCTCCTCCTCCTCCCTCCCTTGGCTAGGTCTCTTGATGCCTGGGCTGGTCTCAAACTCACTATGCACCTGAAGATGATTACACGTCTATACTGTCTTAGCATCTGGAGTTCTGGGTTCCAGGCATGCACCATCACATATGGCTGAAGTACATCATCTCTTTTCTGCTCATGTGGAAGGGCAGCTCCTGGCTGCCCCCTTCTGGGGTCTCTGCTGACTAATCTCAACAGAACCCAGTGATGGCAATTACTCCACACCTCCTTGTCTCTGCCCCTCCAGGGAAGAAGATGCTAGAATTTTGAATTTTATTCCTACCATGTGCCAGATATCCAGTCTTAACAAGTGCAACCCCAGCCTGCTTGGCACTGTTGCTCACTCGTGTTTCACTGATGACACATCTGAGAGGAAGCAACATTAAAATGACTGTAGAAATGCCATAGGCGTGTTCAGTTGGAAATGACCACCAAGTTAACCTGTATCTAAGTGTCTAGTACCCAAAACAAAGGCTTGAGAATCCAATGAAGTGTTTAACCAATTCTGTGGCTTTGGTGAATGTGATCAAGTTAGAGAACTGTCACACGGGTTGGTTCCCAAACAGGCATATCACTCTAGGAAGTCTCTTTGTGCTTGCTTGCCATCAACTGTTCCTCCTGCTCCAACCCCAGGCAATGACTAATTCCCTCCCCCACAACTGAGCCAAAGTCTTGCTCATGCTCGTCCAAGGACTGACCCATCCCCAACTTAATCTCTCCCTAGATTTTTCTTTTAAAATAATATTTTTGTTTTACGGGTATGAGTGTTTTGCCAGCATCTATGTGCACTGTGTGTGCTATGCACATGGGGGCCAGAAAAGGGTGTTGGAACTGAAATTACTAGCTTCCATATAGGTGCTGGGAGTGGAACCCAGATCCTATGTAACAGCATCCAGTGCTCTTAACTGCTGAGCCATCTTTCTGGCTCCTAGACTTGTCTTTTAAACCGAATGACAGGATCCCTTCTCTCATTTAACATACTGATTTTTAGGCCAACCCATCCTTTACTGCTGTCATTTCTTACTTTCCATTGATTCATAGTTTCCCAGAGTGGGATGTTGCACTTTGTTTTCCTATTAAACAGTTGATGGTGGTTGGACAGTTTCTGGTCGGGGGTCTGGTGCTACTGGAGTGCTCCAATAGAGTCTTGGTGTGAACTTCATCTGCTTCCATTTCTCTTGGGCATATCTTTAGGGGTGGAATTGCTGGGTTGCTTTGCCTCCTCCTTCTCCTCTTCTTCCTCTTTTTCCTCCTCTTTCTAAAAGAGTTTTTAGACTTGGAATTCATATTTGGGGAAGCTGCAAAGCTCATGGTACCCTAGACACCAGCGTGGCAGGCATCCTGGTGTCCTTCTGGTCACAGCACTGTCAGAACCACAGCCATAGACAGAACCCTGTGTGTGATGTGTGTGTCATTCCATGCATAAGGATATCATATTATATTTTTTTCTGTCTAAGACCATATGTGACTCTGAGAGCATGTGTAAGTAGTCCCCAAACACACCCCCATTGAAATGTTCCTATAAAATGTGCATTCTCTTCGTGTCCCTTATAACAAGAATGTTATAGTGCTACTCAAAATTGTGTGCAAAGATGACATCTATTTATGAATTCCCTGTCAGGATAGAAGAAAGGATATGATAAACTTGTATGATAGAAAGAAGGTCTGGGAGCTGGAGAAATGGCTTAGCAGTTAAGAGCTTGCTGATCTTGCAAAGGTTTGGTTCACACCAGCCACATCAGGTGGCTTTGGCTCACAAGTGCTTGTGCTTGGAACTCTAGTTCCAAGGGATCTAACACTCTCTTCTGACCTCAGGAGCATGCACACATGTGATGCATATGCGTACACACAGACACACACACACATATACACATAACATAAATTAGTCTTTACAAAAAGAAGGAAGAAATGTACACTGGAAAGAACTTTGACCTTAGGGCACTGACACCTGGGTTTTTGAGGCCTGTACTCTGAGAAGTTAAAAGCACTGGGTATTCCAGATATGAAGCCCACAGCATATCCGAGTGATGGTTGCTTTGGTTCTCAGGTTATAGCCGGAGCTTAGGGTGGGCTGGGTGAGCAAACCCAGGGAGCTATCATGAAAACATATAGGAAGAACCTCCAAGTCCATCACAAAGCCTGGGTGTAGATCATGACAAGCTCACAAATGGACCAGTAGGGTGGGGCCTTAAGATACTCATAGAGTCCATCTCACGTTTTCCAAATGCAGAAGAGAAGAGGCCAGGGGACCAAAGCAGCCATACAGTCATAGCTGGGGGAACTGGGATTCTTAGATGCCTCTTCACTCAGACATTTGGCAGGCTCTGGAGAGCAGAAAGGGGCAGAGAGCCACTTCTCACTTGCCTTGCCCAAGTCATCAGCTGTGACCCAGCCTTGCCTCTCTCTGATCAGTGAGAGGCAGCATTTACCAGCTGATGGACAGGTATGCTGGACTGGGAGGTCTCACTACCTGTCTCCACTTCTGGTGGTTACTTCCCCACCCCCATGGAGCCATGGACCAGAAGAGATCTCCCCATTATGATTCATGCACATGCTCTTTATCTTCCCTGAAGGGACTGGGGACAGCTGTTTGCCCCTTGCCCAGCTCTACACAAATGTCTTGCTGTCTGTCAGGCTACCTGGTCCACTGAGGAAGAGAAGCACATTTATCAGGACAGTGGATAGAATTCTGGGAGGTCCATTCAGGAAGGTGGTAGTATGACCCTGAGACCCTCTATCTTCTGCCTGTGAATTTATACTCGGGCAGTGAACCCTGAGGCCACACTTGGCATCCTTGTGAAACCACCACCAGGTAGGGGAGTGGGTGCTGGAATGGCGGGGTCAGTGCTGAGACAAAGGTTGTGCCATGACAGAGATGATTATCGGACCACTCTGCTGTCTGAACTTGCTTTCCTCCTGCTTCTGTTTTGTTTCATTTTTTTCCCCTCAAATCAAATGCATGTAATTCAAGCTATCTACAAAACACGTGTCCTTCAAAGGGACCATTGGCACCTGGGACAGAGGATGAACTTCCCTCACCAGCGTTGTATACCAGGGTGAGGTAGCCAAGGGGTGCTTCAGCTGAGAGGAGGGCTGAGGAGAGAGTAAACCCACAAAGGAAAAACAAGATGGAAGGCAAACACCAGGCAACAGAGAATGGGAGAGAAGATGCAGCGAAGGGGAAGGAAGCCGGGGGAGGGAAAGAAAGGGATGCACTGTGGGGACGATGGAGGAAATGGACAGAGTACAGAGGAAGTGGGTAAGGAGGAGGAGGAGCATGCCTGAAGAGGTGAGAGGCAAGACCTAGGTCTTTCTGATGAAAGTTCACTCCTTTTTCTTCTTCTTCTTCCTCCTCCTCCCCCTCTTCTTCTTCTTTCTTCCATTCTTGTGTTTTCAGACAGGGTCTCAGGGAGCTCTGACTGACCTAGAACTCATTGAAGACCTTGAACTTCCGTTTATCCTGCCTCTACCCTCCCACAGGCTGGATTACTTTATGTGGCATTGGGGACCAAACCAAGGCCTTTGTATGTGCTGAGCAAGCACTCTGCCAACTGAGCTACCTCCCTACCTGGAACTGACCATGCTTCCCAACACCAGGGCTGGCTCTGGACCATGATGGGGCTGGGAGGCTCCTCCTCGCTCCTTCCCAGAGGCCTCTGGGAAGCAAAAGCTCACTCTGGCCCTCCGTCTTTTTTGCTGGTTGAGGCATTCCCAGGCCTCATCTGGAAAGGCTTGGAGATGCAAGCTGGCTTCAGTCTGAGAGGCTTTTGTACCCACATTGGGAACTGTGTGGCTGTACCAAAGCCTGATTGCTTGCATGGGGCCCAGGTGACCAAACAGCTCACAGGTTTCCTGTGAAACTGGACAGACACTGACCTGCTGTTCCCTTATGGTAAGTTCCAATGCTAGACAGAGGTCCCCAAATTAAAAGCACATGTTTGGGCCTATCAGCCTCCACTGGGTTCAGGGTTGTCCCTGGGTTGGGAAGGCACTGTGGGCAATATGGGCAAGGCCTGCAGAGGAGATGTTGCAGTGTAGCTTTGACATCAAAGCCAGCCTACAGTGACATTTGTCATCTCCCCCTGCCTGCACATTCTGATTCTCATTCCTGTTTATGATGGAGGAATCACTGGCTGTGGAACAATTACTGTGTTGCAAACAAAGCATTATGTCCGAAGGAAAATAAAGCGAGCGGGAAAACAAGCAGCAGGCCTTAGGCATTTGGCTAATGGGCTTCTTGCAGCAAATATCTCAGGTGTAGAGCCGTGCAGAGCTGCAGCAGCCCGCTGGGAGAAAGCTGGATTTCAGACAGTTACAAACGGAGAAAAAGCCCAGCCGGCCTGGCTTAGATAAGAGAAAGGCATCTCGCCCCAGGAAGCCAGGAGCATGTGCCTTGCAAGTAAATGGCAATGCCTAACTGCGCATCAGGAAAAGCTGAATTCAGGACTTTGAAAAAAATGAAGTGATCACACTCCTGCTCTTAAAAAGCAGAGCAAGAAACGATGAGGTTATTTCTACCACTGCTATTTGCTCACTGCTGACTAAGCACCTTCTGCTTGCATCCAGGTTAGCTGTGTGGGCAAGCCTCTTAGGAAGGCTGCCTACAATTGCACAGGCTGTGCTGCCTCCTGTCTCTGTAACCCTCTGAGCCTCAGTTTCTCTCTTGAGACCCCATGGGTCTGCAACAAGGGTTCAATGAGATTCATGATCTGTGAGTTCAACAGCTTTCACAATAGACTGGTGAGATTTTCTTACTGTTGAAAAAGAAAAACTACCACAAATTCAGTTTAAAGGTCCTACGTGGCTTCTGTGTGCAGTTCTAGCATAGCCACAGAGCAAGAAGCAGATGGGTGATGGCAGTTAGTGTCATTGAAGGGTTAAAGGAGGAAGGGGGAAATCCAGACTCCCTTTATCTTTTTATTACTTTATTGATTTTTTTTTAGTTCAGAATTCAAAGAAATATATTTCATCCTGGCAGATTCCCACATGCCCTAGCAACATGTGGGAGTCTCAAGTTTTCCCACAGTCTCTCTGCTGTTGCAGTCATTCTGGGACAGTAATGCTACCTCGGCAGCTTGGCTCTGCCTCTGTGCTGGCTCATGAAACCTATGATCTTTTTGGCCATGTGTCCATCTTCTTCAGAGACACAATTTGTTAAATCTTCTGTCTATGTTTAGACTTGGCTTATCTTTTTTATTTTAAAGTGATAGTGTTATTTATCCTAAATTCAAGTCACTTAAAATCTGTCTGGATCTTAAAGTATTTCCTACTACTCTGGACATTGTCCTTTAACTGTTTTTTTTTTTTTTTTTTGTTTTGTTTTGTTTTTTGTTTTTTTTCCTGAGACAATTTCTCATATATCCTAGATTGGCTTTGAACTCACTATGTAGTCAAGGATGACCTTGAACTCTCGATCCTTCTGTCTCTTATCTCCCAAGTACCAGGGTTACAGGAATACATCATCATGCCTTTTATTTATTTCAGTTTTTTTCTGACACATGGAGCCTCACTACACAGGCCTGGTTGGACTTGAACTTGACCAAATCCTCTGGCCTCAGCCTCCTCAGTGCTGGGATTACAGGCATGTGACTCCATGCCCAGCTGTCATTTAATTTGCTTTTTATTTTTGTTTTTGTTTTTTTGAGACAGGGTTTCTCTGTGGCTTTGGAGCCTGTCCTGGAACTAGCTCTTATAGACCAGGCTGGTCTTGAACTCACAGAGATTCACCTGCCTCTGCCTCCTGAGTACTGGGATTAAAGGCGTTCGCCACCAACGCCCGGCTAATTTGCTTTTAAAGCTATATTTATTAGATGTATTCATTTTATTTTATATGTGGGTGTCTTGACTGCAATGTATACACATGCACCATGAAGAGGTCAGAAGAGGATGTCAGATCCCCTGGAACTGGAGTGATGATGGTTGTGAACCACGATGGAACTAAACTAGGAAACAAGCCCAGGTCCTCTGCAAGAACAAGTGTACTTAACTCCTGAGCTATCTCTCCAGGACTCCCCCCCCCCCCCCGACTTTGCCTTTCTTGATAGTGTCCTTTAGAGCATAAAGTTTAAATTCTGGTAATTTCCAATGTATCTGTTTTTTCTCTTATTATTTGTGCATTTGTTTTTGTGTCAAAGAACATATTGCCTAATACATGATTAGAAAAAGATATGTTTCTATATTTCTTTCTTTTTCTTTTCTTTCTTTTTTTTGTTTTGTTTTCTTTTTTTTCTGAGATAGGGTTTCTCTGTGGCTTTGGAGGCTGTCCTGGAACTAGGTCTTGTAGACCAGGCTGGTCTCAAACTCACAGAGATCCACCTGCCTCTGCCTCCTGAGTGCTGGGATTAAAGGTGTGTGCCACCAATGCCTGGCTTCCGTATTTCTTCAGTGTTCTAGAGTCATATTTAGCTCAGACTATCTCATAAAACAGCAAGAAAATTGAAACCTAGTGAAGATAGGAATTAAAGTAAACCATATCACAAGTAAGTAGCAGATAAGTCATTTCTAAGATCAAACTTGACTTAGCATAACCTAAAATCAATATTATTTCAAGACCTAAGAAGGTCTCAAGTCACTTTTAAAAACAAAACAAAAACAAATAGAGTGGGGGGGGTGGCTGATAGAAGATAGCTCAGTGGTAAGAACTCTTCTTGTACAAATGAGGATACGAGTTTGGATTCTGACATGTATAAGCTAGGCAAGGCAGTGCATGTCTACAACTCCAGCATTGAAGGGTCAGGGCAGGTGGATCACTTGCTGGCTAGCTAGCGTAGTGAAAACTCCAGTTTCAGGTTCAGTGAAAGACCCTGTCTCAAAAACAAAGGGTATTATCACTTGCTCTAGGCTCAGGGAACAGTGGGAAGGAGAGGGTGGGGAGTACATAAGAGTAGAAGATAAGGTGGAGGGAAGATAAGTCTAGGGAGCCATTCCCTAGACTCCTGCATTTACAGGAATCATTAACTCCCAGTGTCAGTAGTTACCAGGCCCACACAAGACTGGCCCGATCAACAACCAATTCAAGAAAGAGGAGGGTTCATGGGCTCTACTTTTTACTTCTGAAATATTGGCTGTTAGATCTGTTGAGCTCCGCCCCCCTTCCCCAACTCTGACAGCTTCAAATTCACAGTCACACAGGTGGCCTTAGTTAATGTTTGTGGGTCACAAAAGAAAAAGAATAGACATGACAGAGATTTGTGGGGAGATGGGAAGGTAGACGAGGGTAGAAGGGAGGTGGAGGTGAAAGTGGATGGCAGAGTGACTGTCCAGCAGCAAATTTAATCAACAGAAAAAGAAAACAATGAGGCCCAGCTTCCTGATGTGCTGCAGAGGCCTCCTAGGCACAGCACAGCTGTGTAACATGAAGCACTGTTCTCTCTTTCCATTGGTGCTATGATTCAAGCTCCTCATGAAGACAGTATAGGGCTCTTCATGGGTGCATGTACACACACACACACACACAGAGAGAGAGAGAGAGAAAGAGAGAGAGAGAGAGAGAGAGAGAGAGAGAGAGAGAGTTTAAGCACAGAATTAGAATTAGTGCACCTAGTTTATATTTAACCTGAAATATAATCAACTTTAATTTGAGTCCAGTAATAAGCACAGTTCCCATTTCCTGTGATAAGTGGGGACTCCCTCCCAACTCCCACAGCTACCTTAGGAACACTACCATCATCATCCTTATTTGAAAGGTAAGGATATGGGTATGCAGTAAGCTTTTTTAGTAACACACCTGAAATCGCAGGTGATCAGAGGCAATGCTAGGTTTTAAAAGCAAGGCTCTCTCATTTTCCTTGTAGGGTATCCTATTAGAAAAAGTAATGATTGGCACAGAAATCTGGATACAGAGTTCCTGGCATAGTAAGAACCTGTTCATGACATGAACTGGACCCTGGCTGCTTTGTCCACTCCTTGTCACATGGGGGCTGTGCTGATCTGTGGTAGCTGGTACCCAGACACCACAAAGTGTCTTGATTGTGATGGAAGCCCTGTTCTTCAAATCCAATTTTCCACTTGGTTTGGCTAGACAAGGGGGATGTCATCATCTGTGGCAGAATCAGTCCTGGAAGGTGACTGCCTCTATTTACAACTCACCCTAGGATCGGGAAGTGACCCTATACTTGGATTCCAGTGCTTGCCACATACTTGTCCAGGTTTCAACCAGATACTTTACTTCCACGTGGGAATCCCTGTAGGAAGCTAAAGAACACAGTTAGGCATCATCCCCAAGTGGGACATTGAACAGAAACAGAGCTCCCTTTATTCTCATTTAATTCACTGCTGCTGACATTACCATGGTTTTGTTAAGCATCTCACTAGCAATGATGTAACTGGGGACTGAGGTAATTGAAGGCAAAGGGGAAGATGCGTAGGCGCTGGGCTAGCTAGTGATTTCATTCACCTTTTAAAGGACGGGTGCTGGTGCTCTCTGTATTTGGGGAGCTCAGGGCTGCTGTGAAATGCTGAAGGTGTTAAGAGTTCCTGCAGCCTAATGATCTCCACACTTGACCAAAGTCAATTTTCAGCTCTCTACTGCTTGAAACCACATCTCTGCATGGGAGATCACCTTCCTGAGAGTCTCAAGGACCCAGGTAACAAGCTCCAGGCCTTTTCCAGTGGTCTGAACAACACAGAGTAAAGGATCAGGGCTTTGCACCCAGAGGCATGACCATTTGGTAGTTGAGCTCTTGGAATCTCTGTCTCCTCATTATCTAGCATGTTCAACTTACAGAGTATTGGACAGTAGAAAATAAGGTGGGTATGATGGTTGACACCAAGTGCCAAGCTGACAGGATCTAGGATCTCTGAGGCCATGGGCATGTCTGTGAGGGAATTTCTATGCTGGGTTGAGGTTAGGAAACCTACTCTAATTATGCACTGCACTATTCCGTGGAGTGAGACCCTGGAATGAATAAAGGGGGGACAGCAAGCTGAGCAGCAGCCTTTGCCTCTCTCTGCTTCCTGCCTGTTGACAGGTGACAGCTGCCTTGCATTCCTGCTGCCATGATGGATTCTCAAACACTGAGCCAAACGAACCCTTCCTTAAGTTCCTTTGGTCAGAGGTATTTCTTTATAGCAATGAGAACCTAAGGTAAACGGCTTGGGATGTTTCTCAGCCTGCAGTTGGTGTCCAGCGCCCCTAATGCTGTTTCCTGGGCCTCCTCTGTTTGTGTCCCTGACAGTCCCTCAAAGGTCACCCTGTTTCTCCACGGTGCACCAAGTGGCTTGTAGCTAATTCAATGTCTTTATCTGTAGGGTTTTAATTGAAAATCTTTCCCACTAGCAGCAGTCAGCTCTCTGAAGCCTGAACCAGAGTTCTTGCTCAGCATGGTCTCCTTGGAGTCTTCAGAAATATTGGATGTGGAGAGGGAGGTGCCAAGCCTGAAGTGCAAAATTATATTTTGATGATAGGAAACAGTAGGGACAATGCAAGGTGGTGATTAAAGACAGTAAAATTTGAAGTCTCTCCAGCTTCATGCTTAAAAATCTACAGGCATCTACATCACCATATGACTTACAAGCTTTGTAGGCCCAGCTTCTTGGGAAGTTAAAGCAAAAAGATAGCATGTTGGCTTTCTTGAATTATGTATGAGTTCAAGGCCAGCATGGCCATCTGAGTAAGAGACTATCTCAAATGAAATGCAAAGAGGGCTTGGAATGTAGCTCAGTGGTAGAGTTCACAAGGTCCCATGTTTAATCCCCATCATCTCGTGGGCACACCCAAGAAGATCTGTATAGCTACACAGAACCCTGAACATACCAAATTGATGAATGTATGAAAGAACAAAAGAGGCTGAAACTTGGGGCCTCTGATATGGCTTAGCAGGTCAAGCTACTTGTTGCTAAGCCTGATGACCCAAATTTGAGCCCTGGCACCCAGGCAATGAAAGACAGAACCAACTTCTGTAAGTTGTCTCTGCCCTCTACATGAGTGTCATGGCAAATGCAAACATGCCCAAAGTGAATAAATGTCCTTTTAATTCTTTAAATTTTTTTTAGAGCCGGGATTTAAATTCTGGAATTCTGTCTCCTGAATTCTTTTTTAAGATTATATATTTCTAGCATATGTATCTGTATTATATATGTATGCATGTATGTGTATATATATCATACAGAATATGGGAAAGCTACAAACATCCCAGCCCACTCTCCCAAGGTCCTAATACCTGACTCCTTCATATATGTCAGCTCATTGGATCCCTATGAGGCAGCTTGTTTTGTTCTGAACCTGGTTTATAGATAGGACATCAGTGGGCAAGTGCCTGGCAAATTCCTACCGTAGATGCCTCCAGAGCTTATGTCTTGTATCACATGGTGTCAGTGCTTCCATCACACAATATGACATCAACAATATGACAGAGGCTCTAGTTATCCATAGCTAGCCATTCCTCCCTTCTTTCATGGCAAAGGGGGGCTTTATCTGGACACATAGCTGCCAGAACCAGGGCATTTCCCAAGTCTCTTGCAGCTGGGCAAGGCTACATCATCTAGTTGAGGCCAGTGAAGCATCAGTAAAAGCACCACATGGATGCTTCCTTGAGAACATCATACCTTCCCCTCACTTTTATGTTTTGCTTTTTCCTATTTCCTAGAATGCAGATGTTGTCCTGAGGACTATGAGGTGGGGTCACAGCTAACAGACTGATAGATAAGAGTGAGCAAGGGTGACAGACACAGTGAGCTTGCTGCCTGGCTCTTACAGAAACAAGCTTGCCACAGTTACATCCTCACCATTCTGATCACCATCATCTCTAGCTGAACATAACCTGACTCAGGCATACATTGGTGTGTGCACAGACACTCCTGCAAACAGCAGCACCTCAGGGCTGTGGGATTTGCAGTGGATTTTGCCTTTCATCCTTCTTGGGTATCATGGCACCTCCTTTTACAAATGCAATGGATATAAAGAAAAGCCCCTCTACATTCTGTCTGGCAGTTTCCATTCAGTGGTCACATGTTGTCACCAGCGCCAGCACCAGCGACTGAAGAACCGGACCAGGCGAGAGTCTGTGGATTAAGAAGGACACAACTCGGGACATTCGGGAAGCGAATGTCATTGGTTTATTGCAACTAGCAGCTTATATACAAGGGGAGATGGGAAAACATCACCCACTCCCACGCCCTATTATAAACAAGGAAACCACAACCCTTGCCCACAGCCAGCAAAGCAAGAAGGGGATGGGGGCAAGGCACAATGTTTCAATAACAAGAAAGGATCATAACAGGATGTTAATGGGCGAGGCTTAGAAAACAGGAGGTACCTGTGGTTATGCTGGAAAACAACTCACAGAGACCCCGTGGAGGCTGGGTCCCAACAACATGTTACCTGCCCATCACTCTGAGAGGCCACTCATCTACCTCTGGTGTACTACCATATGTCTGCAACAATACAGCCCCTTGTCCTGCTCTGTTTGGAGGAGGGATGGACAGTAGCTCCATGTCTTGGGAAAAATCAAGCCAGTTAATGTGTCCAGGGAGGAGATGCATAGAATACACATGTATCTCATTGACTTATTCCCTGGACATTGATGAAGAGCTACTGGCCACCCCAGAGTTCTCAACCTGTGAGTTGCACCCCCTTTCACAGGGGTCACCTAAAACCAATGGAAAACAGGCATTTACAATACAATTCATAACAGCAAAACTAATCATGAAGCAGCAATGAAAATAATTTATGGTTGGAGGTCACCACAACATGTGGCACTGTATGAAAGGGTCACAGCGTTAGGAAGATTGAGGGCCACTGCTCCAGAGAGAGACACAGCAGCGAACTAGACTATTTTCATGAAGTGTCTGTTCAAGTGAGAAGGGCAATGTCCAACAGGGACTTACATTTTCATGATGATAGGAACTTATGGGAGTGCTGTGATTTTCTGCCTCATGTAATTAGCATCCCACCTCAACTTACAGAATTACTTATTAACTTACTGTTTGTGGTAGATATAAAAACCTATCTTCTAGCTATGTTGAATATAGACTTCATTATTATAGACTATACTCCTAGTCTGTGCAAAATGTCCAGACTTTGTTATTCTTGTCACTTGGGACACATGCTGGGTTTCTTCTGGTGCTGGTTGGTTAGCTTTTTGTTAACTAGATGCAAACTAGAATCACCATTGGAAGAGACCATTGATTGGAAAAAATGTCTCCATCAGATTGGTCTGTAGGCAAGCCTGGGGGGATTTTCTTAATTAGTGACTGAGTTGGGAGGTTCCAGTCCACTGTAGGTGGTATTGCCCTGGGCAGGTGGGCCAGGTTGGAAAGCAGGCTGAGCAAGCCATGGGGAGTGAGCCAGAATGTACCATTCCTCTATGGTCTCTGCCCTGACTTTCCTCAATGAAAGAGGTCTCTAAGCCAAGCAATCCTTTTCCTCCCAAAATTGCTTTTAACCAAGTGTTTTATCACAGCAACAGAAAAGTAAACTAGTCCACTACCCTATTGCCACCCCTCCCTAGCCTCTGGTAGGCCCTCTCTCTTCACTCCCACACCTAGCTCAGACCTTTCTTTGAGTGAGATCAGCCTCTGTCTGAAGGGGCCACTCTCAGCCTGAGCCAGTTGGAAGTGAGTCCATCCAGCAGTGATGGTTCCACTTCAGGGAAGATCTCAACGTCTCATTCCTTCACTTATTCCCTAGAGACACACCTTCTGCCCACCTAGACAGGCCAGGCTCTGAGTTGGGAATTTAAAGACAAGCCAGGCAGCTTGTTCTTAACATTCAACTGGTCTCATGGGAGCATCAGCACTGTCAATGGTTATGGCATAGAGGGAAGGAGCTAGTGTCCTACATGGGCACCTTCAGGATATCAAAGGGACTGCCAATCTGCTTGGGGCTGGTTGGGGCCCAAGGGCTATAGGGCAAGGTTCTGAAGAATGAATGAAAATTACTGGCTCAGGCTGGTGGAAATAATTCTTTTTGAAGCAGACATGGGTTTCTGCAACATTCATGGGACCTTTGTATCATTCATGCATACCAGGGGGACTCAGCTCATGGAGCCTAGAATGGATTCAGATGTGTGTAGCACCTGGGTTAAGTTGGTCATCATAATAACAAAAAGTGACATTTGGTTGTCACCAAGATGTCTGCTCAACTCTTTGTTCCTAGACTTGCTCCCACAGACTTGTGTCTGAGCCCCCAGAGATTGGTAGCATGGTCTCATGAGGGCTATGAGAGCCCTGGGGGAATGAGAAACCTGCTTCAAGGAGACAAAAGAGGGCAGTGGCATGGACAATTTCCTATATGCACTAGTATTGCTGTGTGGTTCTTCTGGGTGTTCTAGGAAGACAGAATGGCCCAATTCCACAGAACATGGTGTCTTGGGGAGGATGTGGCCTCTCCAGCAGGACCTGGAATGGCTTCTCAGACAGTGGCAACCAGGAATGTGCCAGAGCAAAATATACAAAGGCTAACATGCATAAAGGCTCATGTAGCTAGTGAGCTGGCTTGAAAATCCCAAGAAATACAGGGGAAGCCCACAGCCAATGTTCCCTAGGGTGTCAACTGCCCTATACCTCCAACTGGTTCTTGGGGGTCAGAGATGGTCTGGGACAGGAAAAAAGTGTGAGGGTGCTGGCACTGAAAAGCTAGCTGTCAGTGATGGAATGGTTGTCACTCAATGTGTTCATTTGTGTGAGGGGCTCTTGGATGGGTCATGAAGACAAGAAGCACCCAAAGAAGGTACCTACAAGTCTGTGTTTATAATCACTAAAAATTAAACTGAGAAAGAGGAGAGTCTCTGCCTATAAACAAACCTTGTTAGTTTATTACACAATAATATGCAAAAGAATTAAGAAGAACATGGAGGAACTATGAACTGGCAGAAAACTCTGTAAGGCAAACCGAGGAGTGGAAAACAGCAAATTGTGGAATGACAGAGTCTGATGCCACCCCACAGAACAATAATCAATTGTCATGGAAACCTCACTAGAAGACAGCCTAGAACCAAACAATGAATTAACAATATAGGGCCATGGACTGGTGTTGAAGAGGCTTCATCTTACTGGTACTGTTTTAATTTGTAAGAAGAGCATATATTGCTTGGGTAACCTTAAAAAACAATGGAGTTTTTGGAAGAGGCAGAGGTAGAAGGACCATGGCAAGTTAAAGTCCAGTCTGGGTTGTGAAGGAAGTTCTACACTGGCCAGCACTATATTGTGGACATGTTTCAAAACTCTGAGTAAACAAGACCTGCAAAATGGCTGAGTGGGTAAAGGTACTTGCTATGCAAGCCCAGAGATCTGAGTTCAATCCTGAGCACTCACATAATGGTGAGAGAACAGAATGAATGCTATGACATCGTGAACAGACCTCCCCTCACATGCCACAGTACACATGCCCTACATTATGAATGTAGTTGTGCATGCCACAGTACACGTGCCCTACATTATGAATGTAGTTGTGCATGTACACGTGTGCACTGAAATTTAAAACCAAGTGAACAAAAAATAAACTTTAAAAAATTATTGTTTGTTTGCATTTATGTGCGGTACCTTGTGCATGCTTTGTTCCCTTAGAGATTAGAAGAGGACATCAAATCCCCTTAAATTGGAGTTATGGTTGGTTGTGAGCCACCATGTTAGTGCTGGGAATCAAACCAGGTCCTCTACAAAAGCAACAAATACTCTTCAACGCTGTGCTAGCTTTCTAGCATATGAAAATATCCAAGCAAGTGATGTCTGGCAGCTTCCACTTTTCCCAGATCACAAGGAGCAAAATTCCCATGCCAGAAATTACAGGAGCATCCCAGCCTCGTGTCCTGCCAGGCTCTGCTCTCTGGAGTTCACAAGGCCAGATACTCAGCTAACTCCATTCCCATTGCTGCCACTGCTCTGACACTGGCTTGCACAGAGCTAATTGCAGGGTCATGTCTAGACTACAGCAAGAGTTTTTGTTTCTCACTTTTTATTTCTCGAATACAGGTAAGAAAGTTGAACACTGGATATTAATACTAAACCTTGTGTGAAGCATTTCGCATAAAGCCTGGCACTTCTGTGAACAGCCTAGGAAACACTTTTCAGGAGCTGTATTTTGTCCCTCCAACTTCTCATCATACTTGTGACAAATTCCTTCATCACATTCACCAGTATTTTTCCTGGTTTGAAACCCTGGTGACCTTCTGAACTTGTCACATTTACTCATCTCTAGGCACCAGCCTGTCACTGTCCCGTACAGTGTTCCTTGGGTGCTGACCCATTACTGCTCTCAGAAAGGGTGGGCTGAGTAGGGCATGTGACTTAAGATTACAGACTCCCCCACAAGTACCCCAAAGTCCAGTTTGCAGCTCTTAGTATCTGATAAGCATTTAATTTTCAAAGTGATCTCATGTGTATTAAATTCTAGAAGTCACTGATTGATGACTCCAGGTACTGAAGGGACTCTCACAACAGTGAAACAGGCACCTCCTCTTGGCTTTTCATTGCAGGATAAAGCCAGGTTTGAAATGTCCTGCAGCTGGAACACAGTGACTCAGCCACCAGGGCTGAGGGAGCACGTGACATCTGTTTCTGGCTGACTCTGCAATCCATCTCTTGTGCTATGATGCTCTCTGCTTGACCTTCATCCACAATCCCTCCTGTATGAGAGTTCAGATGCTACAACCCCAAGTTAGATGCTGCAACCCCAAGTCTGGTGTCAGCCCCACATGTCACTACCTCTGCTCAAAGCCATACAATGGGAACAGATGTGCATACTGGCAGGAAGATGCCCTCTTGAGTCATGCCACAGCAAAGTGTTCCCACTGAATCTTGGGGATTTGCTTCCCTTCAAAAGCAGGCCAGTTAAAATAATAATATTGTATATTTATTGGGAGGACCTAGAGCTAGTGCAGTTTCCATAGTGCCCTAGGAAGCATTCCTGCCCCCGTCACTGTCTGCCTCTTTACATTTTGGGCCTGTGCTTCTTTCTGACTGCCTGTCCTCGGGGCTCCTCTAGCCTCTAGCACAACACCTCTGTATTCCAGACAGGCTACTCAGCTTTCTTAGTACATATGCATGAAACAGACCAGTGTTCTTTGAAAACTGAAACCAAACCAAACCAAAGACTACAGCTCAAGAATCCAGCATTTCCCTGGTTCTCATTTTTCGAAAGTGCCCACAGCAGTTAACTTCTCCATATGTCTGAGTGCCCATGTTATTATAGGTAATTCTACCTAGAAAGCTAGTGTTCCAAAGCCATTTTGACCATTTAAACACTTCCTTAGTATGGTATAAGATATTTTCAACTGATGGATTGTATCATTAACTATGGCTGTGTAAGCAATTGCCTCCACACTTAGTTACTTAATTGGACAAACATCTGAGCAAACTCAGACTATGCATGTACCATCTATATCAAGCCTGGAAGTTGGCTGGGTTTTGGTTGAGCTGGGATAGCCCCATCTGGACATATGCTCAGCTTGACAAAGTCTTGTCTGGATATCTCACCCTTCCTGGGGCAAGGAAGCACAGGGCATGTCTTCTTACAGAAAATATAGTAGGAATGCAAAGTTACTGTTTCTTATGGTCTGCGTCACGTCAGCCTAACACCATTTGTATCATGTGACATTTCCTGAGACAATGTAAACAGACACACATTCACCACAGATCAAGAGGGCACTGGAGACAGGGCTCAGTGAACCTACCAGTAGGTTCACATGGCTTCCTTACAGGAGCATGGATGACTCAGGCAGCACTGGTGGTGGTGCATGAAGGCTGCACCAATGGGATCCCATCTTCAGTGAACCTCCCACTCCCTAAGCACTCTAGCACTGCCATGACCAAATGCAGCTGAGCAGGTTACCTGTAGCTGTGGGGTGGGAGCTGGAGTCTCAGGTGAGGGGCTGACAAGTCCTGCCCACCTTTACAAAGGGATGTTACTCACCTTCTGGTAACTGTGGCCAGACTTCCATAACAACCAGCCAAGAGATATCACATGCCAAGTCCAAGGTCAAGGGACACAGAAGTTGACCCTGCGGATGAGGATCTCACATGAGTAGACTGGGATGAGGTACTGAGACCACCCCTGGGCTCCCTGGGGTACAATGGATGATACTGTAGCTGAGGAGCTTGAGATGAGCCTGAACAGCATAGTAAAAGTCCACTTCAAATATTGAGACCAATAGCTCATTCTACCACATGGATAATGAGTTGAGATTTCTTTTTCAAAATTTTATTATTGGGATTAATTCTGACTCTACTGCTGGTTTCCATCCAATATTTCATTATTATCAGCTATTTGAAGCTCTTTGGACACACACCTTGGGTCACTTGACTGATCACCTTCTCAGAGATATTTCTCAAGTCAGCCATCCACATCAAAAAGCATATGCATTTCAAACAGTGACACTTCCTATCTAATGGTGCTCCAAGAAGATGGCAGAGCTGTAACAACTGTGCAAGACTGCACTAGATTGATTCCTCACACTTCTACCAACATTAGGCTTTATGAGTTAAAGTCATCTTTGCTCATCCTGACAGGCAAACATGTCTTGATGTTTGTTAAATGTCTTTTATATCTAGTGAAATTGAAACAATTCATTTTATTATTAGATTTTTGAGTCTCTTATAGTCCAGTCTAAGATCAAAATATTGTTTATTTCCTTTTGCCTTCTTTTAAAAAAGGAAACAGTTTTTAATATTTATCTTATGTGCATTGGTGTTTTGCCTAAATGTATGTCTGTGTAAAAGTGTCAGATCTTGGAGTTACAGACAGTTGGGAGCTGCCATGTGGGTACTGGGAACTGAACCCAGGTCCTCCAGAAGAAGTCAGTGCTCTTAACTGCTGAGCCATCTCTCCAGCCCTTTGTACTTCTTATGAATGATTCTTTTCTTCATCCGTACCTTCTAAATTCACCCTTGTTTTCTTCCCTAATAAAATCTAACTTTCACAAAGGTAGGACACAGCTGGTTTCTTGTCTGCAAACCCCTCCATGAGTCTATATGCCACAGCCTCACCTCCTCTGCTACAAGCTGGCTAAGGCAGCAAGAAGCAAAGCATTGAGGGTTTCATGCCCTTCATTGGACTGGGGAGAGCCAGGGCTATGAGGTGGCTAGGGCAGGTCAGAAGCCAGGCCAGTCTTCTGTGAAGGGTGACAAATCCTGCTCCTGATGCAGCTGATGCAGACAGAAGAGGCTGGCCTCAAAAGCTCTGTCATTTCTGATGCCACAAGGAAGTCCTCTATAGCCATAGGACAGCTAAATGGGTTCTATTTAAGGAACTTTAAATGCACACACGTCAGAAACCAGTTTCCCTGATGGCAGGTTCTGGAAAGAAACCAGCAATTTTCAACCTTTCTTGTGTGGCTAGAAATGCTTCAGCTCAGGGGGAACAACAGAGGCTCTTTGCATCCTGTCACCTTCCTGGTGTAGTTTTACAGGAAACAGAGTGGGGGAGACTACAGTGGCCATGCTGGAGGCTGATGATGGGGAAACATCAATGGTCACTGTGTTCATGACACTTTCCTAGTGCCCTGCACACACCCCCCCCCCAGGTCTCACCTTGCACGGACAGACTCTACCTATTTCTAGCTCAGAGTAAACGGAGGCAGGAAGGAGATACAAGTGGGAAAACATGCACCCAGGGTGAGACTTCGTTGTTCTAGCTCTGGTGCAGGTGTTTTTAAATTACTTCACTGGTATTTCTCCAAATGCAGTGCTTCCCCAAGGAATACTGAAGCTGCAAGATGCTGAACCCTATCACATGACAATGGGAACAAGGGATGAGAGGAAGATATCTTCACTCAGCACATCTTAGGAAGGGTCTAAACAGTGAGTTTTAAAGGAACAACTTAGAAGCTGGATATAATGGCATACCCGTAATATCAGAACAAAGCAAAACTCACACAAATAAAATATTAGCCAGACATGGTGGCACACACGAGTATTCCCAATACTCAGGAGGATGAGGTGGAATTGCCACAAGTTCAAGGCCAGCTTGGTCAATGAAATGAGTTCCAGACCAGCCACAGCTACCAAGAGAGATCCCGTCTGAAAAAACAAGCAGAAGTGACCTCCTAGGATGTACTGTACCGGCAGTGGCCAACCAATGCTAGGAAACACGGGGATGCAGCAGAGACAGGCTCCCAGGCCCAGAACTGTTTTGTGACTATAATCCTCCATGGGTAACTTAATCAGAACAGAGCCATCTCCTAGGCCATCCAGAGGATGAAATCTCAGCTACAAAGCCCCACTTTGTAATGCTCTGTCAGGAGTTCTCGTCTGGTATACAAATCTTCAAAGAAAGGTCACACACCAGAATAGCAGGAGGCTGCACGTCCTTGCCATCATTCTTGTCTCAACAAGGCCAACAGCCAAAGCTGGGACTTTACCAGATCCAAATCACATGTGTCACATCAGGTCCACTTGTCCATCCAGCCCAACCTACTAATAGGTAGGTTGGGTTTAGCTAGCTAGGGCTCAGTTTGAAATGGTTTGCTTTTATTACCTACAATACACACAGGCTGGTTCTAATCAACAAGAACACAAAACAAAAACTGATCATCACACATACTCTTATCGGGTGTGGTGGCTCACACCTGTAACTCTGCCCTCTGGAGGCTGAGGCAGAACAATTGCTGTGAGTTTGACACTAGCCTGAGCTACACAGTAAATTCCAGGTCAACCTGGAATATAGACTGAATGAGGACTGTGTCTCAATCCTCTCCAACACTTCTCTCCTAGGACCAAGCTTACCTGTCAAATAACTTATATGACCATTCTGTTTTCATTCTTACCTCCTAAATAGCCTCTCTCTCTCTCTCTGACACACCATTTTAAATGGGACCTATGATTATTTTTCTTATGACAGAAGAGGATTGAATTTACTTATTCTACCCTGTCCTTCCTAGCATTCATTACTATGCTTACTCCACAACTGATTGAATGGTACTGGGGGGTCAAACCAAGGGCCTTGCACTTGCTAGGTCTTAACTGCTGGTTAAAACATTTTATCTATGAATTAAGGATGGTGACTTAGCATGTGGGAGGCTGAGGCAGAAGGATCATTGTAAGTCTAGTCTGGGTTACAGAGTGAGACCCTGTCTCAAAATAAACAACTGAGCAACCAAAATAAAAAGCAAAACAAAACAAAGCAAGGCATGGTGCTGTGCACCTATAACCAGGAGGCTGAATTAGAGGGCTGATTTGAGTTGAGACTAGGCTTGGCTACATAGCAAGGCTTTGCCTCAGCCAAGAAAAGGAAAAGCAAAGCAAATACACACAAAATTAAATGACACATATTTAAATCCCTTAGTTCCTAAGCACTAGATTTGCCTCAAGATCACACTTCCTAGTCAGTATGGGTTTCCTACTTTCTTCCTGAATGTTCTCACCCTTTCCCCTTTACTAAGCCAAATGGCCTTACAGGTAGTGAGAATTGACTAGCCTTGCCCATATTTCCCAGGCTAAGTGGCTACGTGATCCTCCTGGCTCAGCATATTCCAGATGCCATCAAAGTCCAACAAAATGGCAGGGCATACAGCAGAATTGTTTATTGCCTTAGCCATACCTTTGTCTATTTAAGGAAATGCAGGCTCATTAAGCCACAGCCTGTGGAACTGCAGAGGAACCCGCAAGCAAAGGTTCGTGGGAAGAATTCTATTATGGATCCCAGCAGGGCTACATGGAGATGCATGCTAATGAAGACCTCAGTGCCCGAGTTTAACACGCTCCCCCACCCACATGTTCTTTTGAAAACTCTGAACAGAGATGGGAGGATAACCACTTCAAACAATTCCCTGCTCTGAGCTGTATTATTATTGTCTATACAGTATGTTGAGATTTTGCTGAGTCACTTATGAGTTCACTCTTTTATGTACCTGCTAACTCATAAGTGAACAAATTAGTATTGTTATTTGGAGACAGGGTCTTGCTACAGAGCACAGGCTGGTCTCAACTCTCCTTCTGTCCTCCCCAGCCTCCTGGGGTTATAGGCATTGGCCACTACACTCAGCTTTTTAAATGTTTTAATTAGAAATAATCAGATCTTTTAAGGGAAGCTTCGTACCTGGGCAACTAGTTTACTGTGACAGGATCTGCTGTTGCCAGTTCTAAAATCTGTATCACCTACATTTTGAAAGAACAAGCCAGTTCCATATTATATGTGCATATGCAGACTACAGGACCCTACAGCTTGATGTGCAAGCTCAGGCCTTGTGGTATGAGTTTGTTTTGCTTTCTGATAGAAAATTTTGTGACAAGTGATAAGCACATGGATAGAACAGAAATAATTATTACAAAAATCGCTTTATTTTTCAAACCCAACATCTAGTAAGAAGAGCAGCAGTGTCTGTCTTTATTACAAATCCCACAGAACAGTTAAGGGCAAGCAGTTCTGGTTGAGTCTATGAAAAATGGCCTCATCAAAACCTAACACACAATAGTTTCTTATGGGTCAGTTGCAGTGTGGAATCTTAAAACTGCACCAAAAAATGTTTGACTTGTAATGTGAAACATCAAGGGTTTATTGTGCCCTTTAAAAGTCATCTGTAACATTATGCAAGTGTGTGTGGTGTTTGTGTGTGTCACTAGTTCACTGAGCTATGTAGACCTTTCAGTGTTGGTATGTTTTATTAGCCAGCATTAAAATCTTGTCAATATACCACTAATCTCAAAATGGACTCCCCTCCCACATCCTCTTGGAGCTCTCATTTTATTGGAGAAAGTAAACAAGAGACAGGTAAGATAACGGGAGGCAGCTAGAACAGAGGATGGTGCTGGAAGTATGAGTGGCACGGCAGCCTTCAGCTGGCCAAGCAGAGAAACCTGAGTTGCCGCCCAGCAGTGGCTTTTAGAAACCACAGCCATTGTGCTGTGGCATTCACAGCTGTGGTTAGCTGCACAAGACAAACACTGGGAAGCGTGGCACTCATGGGAGGATATTTTCCAAAACTCTAATTTTAACTTCTAGAGTCTTACCATTCCTTTTTAAGGAACACTTCCTTCTGTTTAATCATGGTTTGTGAGTCATTCTCTCAAGTAAAAATGATGTATTAAAAAGATAGATGGCTTCACAGGGCCACAGCCCAGGTGATTTCCCTGGAGATGAATACTGTATTGCAGCATGTGACAAAGGCTGTGTGGGTATGACACTGAGAATGTGTGTGGGTTGGTTTTTGAGACAAGGTTTCAACTGGGTGGTGCTGGTTAGCCTGGAACTCCGAAGCAGGTTGGCCTTGAACTCACAGAGATTCACCAGCTATTGGATCCTAAGTCCTAGGATTATAGGTATGTGCCACCATGCCCAACTCAGAATACATATTGAGACCAAGTAGTAGTCATCCTCTGATTTCCACAAGTGTGCTGTGGCATGCATCTCCCCCTCCCTTCACACAAAATAAAAAATATGTGATAAAAAAGATACTAGTACTTGATATAAAGAGATCACATAATGTGGTAAACCAGCCTTTCAATGGGGACCCGTGACTTCCCCATGGTTGCTTGTGCCATCAGTGCATCTGTGAACAGGGTCAGCCATAGCTTTGTTCTTCTGCATGGCCTGGATGGTTAGGGGATCCATCAGGAGTGTGTTTAGAATCAGTGATTTTTCTAGGTAAGTTCTTGGGCTTCCACATCCAGCTGATTGGTAACTGGTGTGTACGGGTTCACTACTATCAACATTATGCAACTCGATTTCAAATGCTACTATTTTGGAGTTCTGTCCCCATGAACTCAATCAGCTGCAGTGATCACGTGCACAACCCAGACCCATTAACAGACCATCACAGGGTCTCCCTTACCCCAGGATAAGCAGGTGGTTATTGGCTGTTGAGGGAATAGATTTTGTTAGGTGTTGCAGTCACTTCTAAGTTGGTCATGTTCCTGTAGGTAACCCCAATTAAAATCAGTGGCTCACCAATCTTGATGTGGTGGACTTGCCTTTTGGCCTGCTGTTGGAGCCGGAGCTGGAGTGATTAATGTTTCTCTTTTGCCCCAGGAAAGTCCACACAACAGCTTCTCAGTTTATTTTGAGAATTTAAAAAAAGTGGATCAAATTTATATCACTGAGGCTAGGAAGAATCAAGCATGATGCAAACACTTGAATAAGCAATTAAAAAAAAAATTTCTGGCATAGGTAGCTTTTTAAAATTTGGGCTAGGGGCTGAAGAGATGACCCAGCAGTTAAGAGCACTGACTACTCTTCCAGAGGACCCAGGTTCCATTCCTAGCAACAACATGGTGGCTCACAACCACCTATAGTTCCATTTCCAGGGGATCTGATGCCCTCCTTCTGGCCCTCAGGTACCAGGCATGCAAGTGGTACACACACATACATATAGAAAAACACCCATACACATACACTGAATAAATAAAAATCTTAAATGAATAAACAAATAAATTGGGCTCATCCTAAGTTACCTTTTGGTTTAACATTCCCATGGCAAGGTTCATGTTACCATGGAGACTTGGTTTTTACTGAATGCATATTCCAAGCACAGAATACACTGTAACTTAGTTGCCTTCTCTCTTTCTTTACTGTGAACTTTGAATAATCACATGAATTCACTGATAGAACATTTTATGTATTATTCAGCTACAATTTTGACCTAGAGGAATATGAATTACTTCCTATCAGCCAAGATGCTCAGACAATATATGAAAAATGTATTAGGAAGGACAAATGAATTGTAAAGGTATTTTGAAACTGCTTATTTATCATTCTGCTTGGAAAGTTTCACTTTAAAACAAGGAGACACTCAAAATCATGACGAGGTTAAAAATCAGACAAGCCTTCAAGGCAACAATGCCCCACTGACAGGTGGGCAAGGACACTCCCGAAATATCCTGCCTCAGTGTCTGAGGCACCAGTCATCAGCAGAGCAGGATGGGCAACACTGCTGTGACATGACTTAAGTTCCCTGAGTCCCTCTTAGAGATGTGGAGGTCAGTGAGACTCCTGAAAATTCCTTAAGGCTCTGAACTCATTCATTTGCTGAGTCACTTGGTAGTTTATGGTACAGCTGTGACATCGCCAGTGTTTAATACTTCTGTTGACATGCTTCTGTTTACTCTGTTGAGACGGTTTTGCTATGTGTAGTAACTTTTCTCACTGTTCTGATCAAAGTCATGGAGGAATCATGTTTTGCTGTTGTTTTCTCTTTTGAGACAGCTTCTCCGTAGCTCTGGCTGGCCTGGAACTCACTATGGAAATCAAGCTGGTTTGGAATTCATAGAGATTTGTCTGCTTCTGTGCTGCAATTAAAGGGGTATGCCACCAAGCTTGGCCTGGGAACTGTTTTTTGGTTCACGGTTTCAAAGGATCAGAATATAGTCACTTGGCCCCATGTGCTTATGGGGAGTCCTGAAAGGACCTGGCCCCAAGGAAGGAGCCCTGATAAGATCTCTGCAAGGGGCCTGGTGGTGGTGGTGCACGCCTTTACTCCCAGCACTTGGGAGGCAGAGGTAGGCAGATCTTTGTGAGTTGGAGTCCAGCCTGGTTTACAGAGTGAATTCCAGGACAGGCTCCAAAGCTACAGAGAAACCCTGTCACAAAATCCCCCCCTAAATAAATAAATAAATAAACAAACAAACAAATAAATCTCTGCAAGGATCTGGCCTCAGAGACCTACTTCCAAATCCTGTCCCACCTCAAGCTTCTACAACTACGTAAAATAGCACTACCAGTTGGGACCAAAGACAAATACCAGCCTTGGGGAGTATGTCAAGCTGTATCATTAATGTAGCCCAAGCTGGCCTTAAACTTGCAACCCTCCTGCCTCTGTTTCTGAGAACTAGGGTCACCAGTGTGCAACTATGCTTGCCTCTTGCCTACCGGGGTGTCTGCTGATCCTCTTGGAGCTACAAAGTTGCAGTTTCCTACATTTTTTTTTTTAAACAGAGTAGTAACTGTTTAGACAAGATTAAAGTAGACAAATGTAAAAATTATCTTCCATCCCCACAGATGGACCTCTGATTGCTTCACTTGCTCCATGTTTTCAATTTTAAAAAGCAAAGTCCTGGTAACCTCTGTCCTGCTGTGCCTGCCTTCTCTGCAGTGATCAGTCATGAGTCCTAAGAGGGAGTTGTTCTCTCATAGCTGCCACTAAAAAGACATTATTCCTTTCCCAAGGAGCTTTTCTATGCAGATAAACCTTACCTCAAATTACTTCACCCAGATTTTAGCTCAGTCTCAAGTGAGGAAACCTGGTCTCTAAACACTGTCATTGAGTTAACCTGTTCTCACAAAAATGGAAAGCCCACAACAAAGGAGAGCATGAGAGGAGCTGAGGAGCCTATTGGAGATGGGGGCAGGGAAGTACCATTAGCCATGTGAGCCACATCACAATTACCAAACTCTGACATGGGGGTGCAGAGCAACCGTAGGAAATTCAAATAAAAAAGGGGGCATCCTAAGGGCCTGAACCAAAGTGGCTACACTCAGTGTGCATTAGACAATCTTTGACCTTGCCTCTCATCACAAACTGGTCTCCCTATGAGAAGAGACAAGTACAGACTAAATCTGTATCTTTGTGAGCCACAGACAGTCTTTACAAATGACCTAGGCCTGGTCTCCTTGACAGCGTTGGATGGCTGACATGTCTTGCTGTTTCTCTGGGTAAAACTGTTAGCAGTAGTGTAACACTCTTGGCAGAAAGAGGGGTTACAGAGCCCAAGACTGATCTTACATATCTAACTTCACATGTGACCCTGGTTCTTCTACCCTAAGGGGAAGGTACAAGTGGGACACATAGGTTAATTCCAAAAGGTGGTCAGAAATTAAACAGACTACTTAGGAGGTGAATGTAATGTAAGAGGATCATCTTTGGCTACAATACCATCCTTGGATAAAAGCAAGTTGAAAGTTGACTTGGGTGACATGATACTCAAAAAACAAAACAAAAACAAACAAACCCAGGCAACCTTCCCCTAAGGAACACTCTCCGTGACACACCCCAAAAGCCTAGAGCATAAACTGAACTCAAAGCTCCCAGAGAAACCAGCTATTTGGAAACTGCAGAAAAGCAGCTGCCCAATCGACACCCAGGGGTTGCAAAGAGACAACAGACCCCAGTTTCAACACAAGTGTGCTAAAGAAAACAGCAAACTCCCCCATTCTGCCCCTAATGAAACCCCTCTGCTTCCCTATACTTTGCCACAAAAACCCCAGCTTGAAGCCAGCCTCCTTATGTAACCAGGCAGGCCTCAAACTCATACTAAAGATCTGCCTGTCTCTGCCTCCTGAGTGCTGGCATTAAATGTGTGCACACCCATACTTGGCAAGAGGGATAATTTCTGAGAAATACTTTTTTAAATAGTAGAAAATATTTATTCACTGAAAGGAAAGAAAAAAAATAAGGAAAAGAAGGCTGGGGCATAGCTTAGGGTTTCCCTACTATGGATGAGGTCCTGGGTTAAATTCCAATACTGCGAAACAAAATACAACACAAAATATGATGAGTTATCTCCCCTCCGCTGACAGTCCAGTTCTTTTCTGTTGTAATCATTTCACTCTTCTTGTGCTGGGTATGAGCCAGCCTGCTGAGGCTGGTCCTTCATTCCATGTTACTGGGAAGAGCTGCTTCAATGAACAGTGACAATACTGTCAACTGTCACTTATTGAGGCCCTGACCTGAACACCTGAATTGTACTCACATAACCAGCATCTCATGAAAGGAGATGGGCTAAGGAAAGACACTAAGATCTCACTGAGATTTACAGATGCATGGAAATCCACCTTCTTCAGAGCTAGGCTGAGATCCTGCTGAAGTCTAGTTTGGATAAAGAACATGCCTGACTCACCTGCGGAAGCCACTATTTTCTTGAAATTGACTCCTTCCTTGACTTGTTAAAGGAAATGCTTATGACCTCACAACAGGAATCAGTGTGATGAGGAAGCTTTCACTTTTTCAATAGTTATACATTTTATTGAGTATTTTCATTCTTTCAGCCTGAATAACAGGATTTTCTATTAGCAGATGCATGTGTGACCTTGGTACACAAACCTAGTCTGAAAGGCAGCATTTTAGAGAGGTATACATCTATCTTAGCCTTAAGAGGAATCTATCACTCCTAGGGTAAGTACTGGATTAGACTCCCCAGCAGTGCTATCGATGGCTAGAGAGGACCACTCAGCTTCTGCAAACAGGATGTGCAGGAGCTGCTGCTCTGTCCTGTGCACTGGCTCCCTAGTCTTGAGATACCCTGATATTACAGCAAAGAGTATAACCAAAAACTGTTTCTCCAGAAAGAAAGTCTACAATAAAACACTGCTTTGTGCTGCTTGTTATTAAAAACAAAATTTATAGGAATTTATCTAGAACTACTACTATTCCAAAGTCAGCCAATTTAAATGACTCTCAGTCTCCCTTCAGCTAATCTGCCAAGCAGGCTTCTGCGACTAGGATCCACGCAGCAGAAGCAGTAGGAGGGCACAGTCTTCCACTGAGCTCCCCACTCTATTTACCTTTCCTACCCAGGAGCTGCAGCCCTGTGGAGCCTCCCCCACCACTGACATTGGACCCCACTTTAAAGATGGAGAGTTGTGTGTGCTTCAGGCTTTGTGGCAGCTGGAGACCATGATGGTCACTGGAGACCGTAAGTCTGAGTTGAGCTGTTCAAGGTCAGAGCCACAATGAGGGAACGAGGATCCTTCTTATTCTTGTGAACTGTGATCTTTCCTTTCAAGGCTTCACCTACAACAAAAGGCAAAGCATCCAGTGAGAACAGGCTAGTGTGAACATAACATCCAGTGGTTCTCTTTTTCTGTGATCAGAGGTACAAGACATGACTGTCGGCCTTCAGTGTCCTGGCACTGTAAATGAGAACCTACATAGGTCCAACAGTGAACACAAACCGATTCCACCAAACCACACCTGCTATAGGGCAAAGCCAGGCTTTCCTGAAGACACAGAGGAATGTCTAAGTGACCTTCAGTATTTATCTCTAGAGCAGGAATGGGATTTGGGAGCTCATTCCCTATGGAGTGATACTCTCTCAGCCTATATACACGGGGGAGGGTCTAGGCCCTGCTCCAAATAATGTGATAGACTCTGATGATGCCCCATGGGAGGCCTCATCTTTCCTGGGGAGTAGATGGGGGTGTTAGTGGGGAACTTGAGAGGAGAGGATGGGAGGGAGAGGGAACTGGGATTGGTATGTAAAATAAGATTGGTTTTAATTTAAATAAAAATTTATTTAAAACAACAACAACAACAGCAACTCTGGTCTCCATACTCAAAGGGCAGGTACTTTACCAGCTCCTTTTTTTAGTTTTAAACTTTCATTTTATACCAACAAACTTGGTCTGAATTTATCATTTACTGATTCTGAAACTGGGAAGGAGATACCACTTCATGAATTAAATAGACTTGTTTTAGTACATAACAGAGAGAAAATGAAAGTTATGCCATGTATCTACCTAAAACCATGAGATATGCTACAGATCAAAATGAATGAAGAGACATGCACAGAGGATGGGCTCAGCACTGTGTGAACCACATTCTCCCCAATGATCTGTGGACTCAAAGCATCCTCATCCCGCATCCCAGTGGGGCTTATATGCAGAAGTTCAAATGCCTTTAAAATTCATATGTAGATGGAATCTGAAAGAGTCTAAATAGTTTGAACAAGTAAGAGGACTCAACGTTTTTAAAGATGGTGTCCTCCTGGCCTAAAGACAGATGCATAGATCAAGAGAACAAAGTGTGCGCTCAGAAAGAGGCCCATATACATATGGCCCATTAATTTTTGACAAAGGAGCCAAGGTAATTAAATGGGAAAAGGACACTTCTGTCAAGAAATGAAGATGGAACAACTGAAAAGATGAATCACTAACTCTTAAAACAAACATGAGATAGATTATAGCCTTGTTGACAGCAAGTCTGAATGTTCCAGAAGCAACACAACATCCTTGCTGGAATCAGCTGACGTTTTAGGATCAGCACGAAAGACACATGCCATCAATGACTGACATACTAAAACTCATAAAAATGGTCTATTCTTTGAAAGACATAGCAGGAATTGGAATGAACATATTATTAATGTACCTATTTGATAAAGAACTTGTTTCCATTTACAAAAACAATTCTTACAACTAAACGACAACAAATAACCCACCTAAAAATTGAGCAAGAGGGCAAGATGTGGAAGCACCTGACTATTGCCCAGAAGTTAAGGGGCAGAGACTGGGGCAGGAGGATAACACATTCAAAGCCAGCCTGGTCAAGCCAGGCAAGATACATAGAAAGACTGTCCCCAAAATCCAAATCCTCACAAAATTCCAATAACAGATGAAAAAACGCTGATGTCATTAGTAATCAGACGAATACAAATTACATATACAAACACAAAGCTGGGCAATGACCCAGCCATAATCCCAGTACTCAGGGGGCTGAAGCAGGAGATCCTGGACCATAGAGTGAGGCTATCTCAAAGACAACAAAGAAAGTACAGATAAAATTATGCACCCAACAGAATTGCTAAAATAACTGACTTTATTTGAAACAGTGGCAAGAACTCACAACACTGGTAAGAACATTAAACATGAACTGCCTTAAATATGAAGCAGACATTGCTGCTGTTCTCATGTTTGAAGATAAAACAAAAGATCTCTCTTCTGCAGCCGTCATTTCAAAGATTAGGGTGCAATACACACTTACTGAAGTTAATTAAATGGTGTGAAGGGTCACAGTGGCAAACACATAATTCATACTGCTGAGCCCCCTTCAACTGTCCATACCTAACTAAAGTGCCAAGGCAGTGGCTGTCACAGTGGGCTAGATAAGAGTAATTAGTCAGTGTCAGGCAGAATAAATAACCATTGCTGCCAGAAGCGTGTACGGCAAGCTCCTGCTATATAGAGAGAAAAAGCTTGAGCAAGCTCCTGTAAGCACCCTGAACAAGCTCACTGTGTGTATGAGCATCCTGAGCAAGCTCACTTTATGTGTAAATACCCCGAGCAAGCTCACTGTGTAAAGAAACAGTCTGAACACAATCATATTTTTAAATTTAAACATGAAACAGATCAGGATTTTTAATACAAAACTGTTGTATAAACTGTATTAAAAAAAGTGCATTATTTTCAGATGCAAAGAAACACCACACATTAAAAGAAGTCTTCTGCAACTAAACCTTCTATCCTGGAGCACCCTAAATTCTAAAGTGGGTCATTCCTTTGCAATTATTTTTAGAATTAGTTTGTAAATAAAATAAACAAAAACCTAGTGAGTTTTGCTCCTAGACAAATGGATTCTGGCTGAATTCTTATTTTTGACAATTTCTTAGTTTTGAGAAATTCTTTATCCACATCTTTCTCTTTTTTTTTCCCCCTTGTTATTTCCTTTTCTTTTGATTTCTTTTTTTTTTTTTTCTTTTAAAATTGGAGACAGGGTCTCACTGTATAGGCCTGACTAGTCTGGAATTCTCTATGTAGAGCAGGCTAGCCCTGCCTCCTCAGTGTAAACCATTTGGTTTAGTAATCCTTCCTGCTAAGTATTCAGTCTACCCTCACAAAGAATCAGTCTAGTTTACTAAACAACATTGGCCATTGTTGAAGATATAAGCACAGACACACAGACATATCACACACAAACAATCTAGGAAGAAAAACTGCATGGCTATACTTACAATATGTCCCATGAGTATATTTTAGTGCCCTGGTTAGCCTGTGATGTCTGGGACTCCACACTTCACATTCTAACCTACAGTGTTGATCTGTAACATGGAGCTGACATCATAGAAGTATGATGGTGCACACCTGTAATGTCAGCACTCAAGAGGAGGCAAAAGGATCCGAAGTTCAGTTATCCTCAAGTACACAGCAAGTTCAAGGCCAGATTGGGCTACTTGAGACCCTGCTTCAAACAAACATCTTGCATGTTTCACCATGGATACCAAAATTCATGTATTGTACAGTTTCCTAAATAGACTCAGCTCGAACTCTACCTAAAAATCCTGCAATGCATACAATCATTCATAGAAAATACTTTTCTGCTAGGAGCGACCATTGCTGTATAGGACCTCTTGTGAAGACTGCCAGCAGTTTTTGGAGTAGCCCATTATGTTAAAAGAATGGCTGCCTTCAGTCCCAATCAATCCTTCCCTCCCCAACTTCCTGATAAATAGCACCTGGGCTTTCAGAAGTAGCTAACAGTAAGAAACATTCCATGGTCGGGTTACTTAGCAACCCTTCCTCCCATGCACTCTCCAACCTAGCTAGCCTCCTGCCTTATCTGCACATGCACTTTCTGACCTTGCTAGCTAGCATCCTGCACTCTACAGTTGCCTTCAAGGACTCACGTACAGGGACATTCCGTGGTTTGGTTATCAGGCAAATGGCCTCTCCCTGCTGAGTTCCCTCCCCACCAAGCTTCCCACTTCAACCACTATATAAGGTCTCTAAGAAAAATAAAATTTTGCAGCTTGATCAGAAATCCTGTCTTGCTGTCATCCTTGCATCTATTCATTCCAGGGCCTTCGAGGTTCAGATTCTTGTTGCAGCCCTGCTGGCCAGGGCACTTTTCAGCCATGCAAGATAAAATCCAAACAACCTGCTCAAGCCCAGCAACAAAGTAGGGTCCCTAAGCACACTGGAGCTGGCAAGATGGCCACACAGTAGAGCTAAGTGCCTTGGCACAGTGCCACCTTAAAGGACAGAAGAACTGGACTCAGCAAGTAATTCTTCTTTTACTGTAGCCCCTCAGCACAGCAATATCGATATGCCAAACATATAAACAGATAACAGATAAAAACAAAAGGCTACTACGGACTCATGCCATTAAACTCTGAACAGCAAATGGCGACACAAACTTATGCTGTTAGAATTCAACACAGCCTAAGCAGATGGATGCAGCAGCAAATGTATGTACAAGTTGACCTGGATAAGACAGTAGGGAGCCAGTGATTGAGGACAACCAGTAAGACTCCCAAAAGCAAGCAGAGCTGAAGTGGCACTCACAGAGATGCCGCCACAACAGCTGTATATGTAGATTACCTTGAATAAATCCTTAAGTTCTTAAGAAAGCAGGACAGTCAGCTCAGAAATGACCAGTCTAGAAGCTGCAGAGATGCAGGTCAGTGTTAGAGCATTTGCCAAGGCATCTGTGAAGCCCTGGGTTTGATTTCCAAGCACCACAAACCCCCAACCAGAAGATGTAGCTGGAGCATGAGTTAATCAGTCTAAGGGCCCTTAAGAACGAAAGAATAGATCTCTTTATAAACAGCTGTGGGAAAAGTGTGAATTTCATCTGGATGAAATTGTCCAACAAGGGAGTTTAAAATTTTGATGGCAAAATATCTTGCAAACATTCATTTCCATAAGCCTGCCATTCCAAAAGTCTCAAAAGATATCTACTGACCATGTGTTTTACAGTTTAAAGCCTTTAAATTTACATATCTAGGTCTGGTATTGGCTCAGCAGGTAAAGGCATTGTCAGCAAGCTAGAGTGAAGACTTGAATTCAATCCCTGGGACCCATACTGTGGACAGAGGGAACCCTTTCCTCTGACTGCCACACGTGTATTGTGCCACTTGTGCACCTATATATACAAATAAATAAAAACAAATAGCACCTACAGAGTACACTGTGTGTTAGTTTTTGGGTATGGTGCAGAGAATGTACGCACCACATAGCACACCTCTCCATTCATTTAGCATTTAATTTCCCTCATTAATGTTCTGTAGTTCTAAGATGTACAGGTCTCAAGTATTTTTTTTTCCTCTTTAAAACTACATCCATTTATTTATTTACTTAATGTGTGTATGTGGACACGTTTGTCACTGTGTGTGTGTGTGCACGCGTGTGCATACAGAGATCAGCAACTGTGAGTTGAGTCTCTCCTTCAACAGGTGGGTCTCAGGGATTGAATTTAGACTATCAAGCTTGGCACCTGAACCCACTGAGCCATCTTGTCAGTCCTCTGATGTGAATGTGAGGCTCTTCTTTCTTCATTCTCTCTACGTAATATTTTCTTTTGGTCTGGCTTCTAGAGGTATTTTGTTAAATCTGTTGATAAGCAATTTATGCTATTTATATGTGTGTTTATCTTATTTAACTTCTAATAACTTCAGTCTGTGGGTTCTAGTTATCACATGTAGGAAATCTGGCTATTGTGTTGTTATTATTTTCTGTCCTAACCCTCTTTTCCTGCTTCTCTCAGGGACTCCTGTCATTAGACTGAGGACAGGACACTTAGAATTTCCCCATACAGTGAGAAACTTGAAGCTTGTTTGTTAAATCTTCCCCTCATTTTGATATCTATCAATCTATGACCCCTGTCACTCAATCATCTATCTATCAGTCTATTATCTATTTAACTATTATCCATCTATTTATCTGAGAGAGACTTTCTTCAAGGCAGGGTCTCATGTAGCTCAGGCTGGCTTTGAACTCACAATTAAGCAGGGGATGACCCTAACCACCCACACCTCTACCTTAGGCATTTGCCAACACGCAGCTCATTTTTAAAGCACTTTCACTGACTGTCAAGTTTAATGACCTGTCCTGCTACTAATCCCACAGCCTTCCACTAAGACACCTCTGTCCACCTACCCAGTGACATTCATGTGTAGTGTCTTCTCATCCACTCATGTCATGTAGAAAATAGACTTATTTCAATGTGATTCTCTGCTAATTAATTCTGTCATTTCTGGATCTTTATGAGCTCCTATTTTCCTGCATTTGGTGTCTGACCAAATGCCAGTTATCAAGGACTTCATGAGGAGTGTCAGGTTTCATCATTTCCCTTATAGTCACCATGCTTCCTGTAATTTAGTTCCCTCTGAGGTTCATTTCAATGGTTTGCTGGGTGTGTGCAGGTAACCAGGATAACACATTCCCACACAAAGGACTGGTCTTTCTTGAGTCCCTGCTGAATGAATACAGTTCATAAAAGCAGCACTTTGGTTATGGAAACCTACAACCTCTGAGAGCCGCTGGAGTCATGAGCTACAGTGTCTGGGTTTGTCTGTCTGCTCTTGTGTACCTATTCTCTGTGCTCTTTCACCAGCCTTCAATGAGGATTAGAGGTCTTGTCTGGTCTGCTTGTCCTCTTTAGACCTCTTCCCTACAACAAACTTCTAGTCTCTATTCATTAAAAGGTGTTAAGCTGGTGGGGCTAGAGGGCAACCTTAGCATCACACAACTGCTTCACAACACTAGGAAAAGCCCAGACGCAAAGCATGCACTAGTCATCTTAAGGGTACTAGAAGAGCAGGTGGAATTACACATTCTTACCAGTTATCAAGTAGTTCTTTGAAATTAGAAGAGAGAATTGGGAGGAGCATGCTTAAAGGCTATCTTTCATCTCTCTCTAGTCTAAAACACATGAGGTGGGCAGGCCTGCTTTTAAAGTTCTAGTGTTAAGAAGACAAGCTGGTTATAAGGAAGACCTGTAAATTTACATGCAAATTCAACCTAAGCAGCAAAAATGAAAACAAAGCTGCATCCAAAGCTCTGGTCTGTGTTAGTCTCGGGTCAGTTGTGGTATGCTTCAGCTTGCTTCAGAGAAAGTGACACTATCAAGGTCTCATTCCCCCAGACAGCTCTGAAATCTGAAGTGAGAGGGGCTGGCGAGATGCAGCTTCCCTCCAATGGTCTCATCTGCACCTACATTCAACTTTTGCAGCAACAGTGAAATCAAAGCCATCTCAGAGTGTTGGGAAATGGGATATAGAGCTTAGCATAATGGTAATATGCAGTCCTTGCTCGGTTTCATCAAATCCTGACACTGGAACACAGACTGCTCAATTTTAAAAGTAGCATTAAGTATCTCTGACACTTAATGAACCCCTTTTAGCCTACTATGTCTGAACAACTGTACAGAACTCATGCTCCTGCTGCTGGACTCTACCAAGGCTCCATGTCCCTTACACATACCTTTCCTGGTATTTTCAACAGTCTCTCAACACATGGTTTGCAGAAATGAGAAATGTGAAAACAAGCTGAATCATGGCAGAGAAAAGATGAGTAAGTAAATATGGCAGCTCCAAGGAAGAGGTAGAGCAGTCAGCATGCAGAGAGCTGGGACAGGAGGATTGCTCTGAAGGCCATCCTGGGCTCTAGAGTGAGACCTTGTCTCAAAAACAGTAACAAATATGCATCATATAGGTAATGCTGTGTGTGTAAATGTCATTCAAAAGCAAAATGATAGGCTGTAAAAGATTCTTCCAACACCCTGTTTACATGCAGTTTTACAAGTATAACTATTTACATATAAATATGTAGAAAAGGTGAAGCCACAATACTTAGGAATGATAGTAAATAGCTTCTGCATAGTCACTTCCTTTCCTCTACTGAAATTCTCCATACAAAGTTGCCCCAAGTACAGTAACTACTGAGTGAGTCTCATACATTCTATTGCTAAGTGGTTTAACCACTTAGGAAATAAAACATTTTCTCTTAGTCATATATGCATGCTATCACTTACTAGTTATCAACTAAAGAAGCACTGTCTGGAGGCTAGACAAATGGCTCAGCAGTTAAGAGCATTTGCTGTTCTTGCAGAGGACCTGGGTCCAACCACCATATGGTGGCTCACAACAATCTGTAATTCCAGTTCCAGGGGCTCCAAAAGGCCTCTTCTTATCCCCACAGGCATATGCATGTATACAATACACTTACATACATGCAAACAAAATATCACATACGTAAAATAACACTTGTAAATTACCTTGTATTAGCTTTGAGGTACATAATATTCTTTATTTATTTTAGAAGATAAAAATTAGACTTAAGGGTTGACCATGTTACTCAATGGTTGAATGCTTGCCTGGTATGTGTGAAACTACAGGTTTAATCTCTAGCTCCTAAAAACAGAGCAAAACAAAAGACAGAACAAGCAACAAACCTATGACAAAATTGAAAACTTTTTTTATAACATAGATTTTTTTAAAACAAACTTATTTATTTATTCATTTTATGTGGTGTGTGTGTGTGTGTGTGTGTGTGTGTGTGTGTGTGTGTGTGTGTGTGTGTGTGTGTGTGTGTGTGTGTGTGTGTGTGTGTGTACCTGCATATGCATTGGTATACTATGTATGTGTGGGTGTCTATGGAGGTCGGAAGAGAACATGGGTCCTCTGGTGTTGGAGTTATAGGCAGCTGTGAGCCTCCAGATATGGGTGCTAGAATATGAAGCTGAATCCACTGAAGAGCAGCAAGTACTATTCACAGCTGAGCCATCTCTCCATTCCCTAACATACATTTGTAATCAAACATTAAAATACTTTAAACACACATAGACAGGCAGCTCTAGGACCTCCTACCTTACCATTTGTTATGTTCTCCTAATGAGACGTGAGTGACCACCATTCCCCCAGAATGAAGGGAATACTTCTCACCTGCTTTAACTGGAAACGGCTTTTCCAGCAGAAACACTGTCTGTTTCCAGTGTGTTTTGGTGCTCTGAGGGCCCGTAGAGAACACGACCTGCATCAGTAAAGTTCAGAAGTATCTGATGAAGTACACGATTTTTAATATCATGGTACATTAGTCTACTATATCAAATACAAGCTGCAACTGCTTACAACAGCAAAATGTTTCTGATCAAACACCTTGGGGCACAAATCAAACAGAGCACTCTGCATAATTAATCCTTATGAATAACTCATGATACTTACCCTGTTGTGGCAATTCTTCTCAAAATATATATCAAAGTACCCAGCAACTGCCTGTGATTTAAAAAAATATGATTATTAAACTAATTACATGATGTAATCACTAACTATTCAGCCTTTTAAGACTTGACAAATTAGAAACTGAAAAGACTAGATACCTCAGAAACCTAAATTTTTCTAGGAAAAGATGCTGTTAGTAAATAAATAATATAATTGGCTTTTCCCCATAGAACAGTGTGATAATAAGGGTAACAAGGCTAATCAAACAATCAATAAACGGCTTATCAGAGAAATAGTCAAGCAAGGCTGCCCAAGGTGGGAGGCTAGAAACAGAGGCCCAGCCAGACTGGCTGAAGACTCAGTTGAACAGCTTGCAGACAGCAAGGGCATCCATCCTGTGCCCTCCAGCTCTCCTCAGACTTCAGACATCTGCAGCTGAGGGCAGTCTAGGAAAGGCCTGAAGAGCCGGAGCTCAGTCCAGACGGTGACTCACAAAAACATGGATCTATGAGATCGTGGCTACAGTTTGGTTTGGGTTACAGAAGAAGCACTCTAATGCAGCTCAATTTGTTTTCATCTAGTTAGTCCAACTTCAGAGCAAATTACAACAGTTTTGTGATGGGATCAGTAGATGCAATTTTTAAATGTTAACTATTCATTATAAAAACATAATGAGCATAAGTCCCAGTACCCAAATAAATCTGTGTTTACAGAAATATCATATGCACGTTTTTGACAAAATATATGTGGAAAAACATACATATGAAGAAAATCATTGTAAGTAAGTCTAAGGGTTCCTGGGACAATACAAGAAAAATCTCCAAAATAAATAAATAAATAAATAAATAAATAAACACAAACAAACTAACACATTCAGATAAATATATATCTCACATTTTTTGTTTGTTTGTTTGTTTGTTTGTTTGTTTTGAGACAGAGTTTCTCTGTGGCTTTGGAGGCTGTCCTGGAACTAGCTCTTGTAGACCAGGCTGGTCTCGAACTCACAGAGATCCATCTGCCTCTGCCTCCCAAGTGCTGGAATTAAAGGTGTGCGCCACCACCGACCGGCATATCTCACATTTGAAAAAGATTTATTTTTTATGTGTGTTTGCATGTAGGTATGGGCACCATATGGTAATGATTCTTGTAAGATAATTACTGAAAAACACATTGATTAATCCGAAATGGAAAGTTTTAAGTCTTTTTTATTGATGGCCAAACCAAGGTGGGCATGAGCCTCTGAAGTCTCTTGGTGCCCATGCTTAAGGACACAACATTTTAAAGGCAAAACCCACAAAGATACATCACAATTCAATGAGGGTCACAGTAACCTTGACACGTTCATTCCTGCCAGAGGACAGTAGTTACTTTAGATATAACTTGCCAATTATTTTGGTTAATAATTCTGGACCATAGTCAGGGCAATAGAAATCTCAAATGTATGCCAAGGCAGAAGGGACCATGGAGGGTGGAGGTAGAGGGCTGAGAACTGTCTAAGCAAACACAAAATGGAGTGTGGGCTTATCTTAGTCATTTCAATATGTGTGCCTGATGTTTGTGGCAACCAGAAGAGGGCAAAGATCCCCTGAACTGTGGATCACAGGGGATTATGAACTGCTGAATGTGGATGTTGGGAACTGAACCTGGGTCCTGGGCAAGACCAGCTCTTGCCATTAGCCACTAAGACATCTCTGCAGTCCAATTCCACCTTTGTTTGTTTAAAACTTAAATGCTACTACTATTCCCTTTTCTTTTATATGGATTAGGCAGACTTAATTGGTTTTCAAAACTGGTATTAAATTAAGCTTACAAAGTGCTAAAAACAAGACATTGATTATTGCAAATTCACCAACAGACCAATTTGTGTGCTCTGCTGCTTTTGCAAAGAATGTGGAATTTTATTGATCTTGGAGGTCTAATTCACATTGAGTCCAAAGCAAATCCAATACTTAACCTCGAAGTTCATTACATTTTAGACACCATGAGGGAACGGAAATGCCATGGATACTTCTGCCAAACAGAATCACAAAGCAGAGGTTCCCAGACACAGATTACACCAGAAAGCCACGAGGTTACAGTTAGCTCCTTATTACAAATCCCTGTGTCTCAAATACCTACGGCACCTTCACAGATGAAGCCAGCTGCTTTCATAAGTATATTTCTGCATGCTTGCCTTGTTCACCACTGTATTCCTGGGGCCTGGCCCACAGCATTGCAATAAAGGTTTTCTGGGTGGCACTGAATAGAGATACAACTTGACTACACCACTTACCACACTGATCACATTCTGCCCTATCAGACTTCAGTCTGTTTTAAGAGCAAGGTTGAGGCATAGCTCAAATTTCTAGAATTCTCACCCAGCACCATTTTCTATAGCTCTCAAACATTTTTAGATACACTTTTAGTTCCCTATCTCTTAGACCCAGCTAGCTATATGTAGTTAGGATAACTGACTAAATCATTGTACTCTGTATACTGATGATTCACCAAAGAAATGAATAGAGGTAAAGAAAAGTGGTAACAATCTAATGATGTATTACTATGCTTTGTTTTGTTTTGTTGTCTGTTTGGTGTATGTTTTTAAGGCTGGCTTGTTTAGAAAAGAAGGAAAATGGCCAGGTACAATCTTCCTCTGGGAAGAGAGAAAGTACTGAGTTCAAGTAGTAAAATCAGCCATGCCCACACAATAGAATCCTCATTAAAAACCCTCAGACTTGGGGATGGAACTGTGTGCTTGGACAGTGGCTCACACTACCTTTGTGACAAGGGCAACTCTGGTGCTGGGACCTTCCAGACAGTCCCACCCACTCTTCTTTTGCGTCTATCATAAGACACTGGAAAAAGCAAACTGCCTGAGACTGAGTGCTAGAATTAAATGTGCGCACCAAGTGCTTATTTCAATGAACTGTATTTCTCCCCTTGGAAGTCACTCAAACTCAAGAACTGACTACCATGACAGAGAACTGGAAATGATGACATCTAGGTAATACCAGTGAATGACTGGAGCTGAGCTTAAGGAGAGCAGGTGACTCAGGAGGCAGGCACAGAATACATTTCTGTTAGTTTCCCTTAAATATCTTGTCAGCAGCAGTAGGGACTGCTTGGAAGAAAAAGGTATGAAAATCAAGTATCAAAAGTAGCTGGCTAATCTACAAAGTCAGGGTGATAATTACCCCCTCACACACACAGCTGTATCAGTCAGAGAAGCTTGAACGGCAAGGCTCTGAGGCCAAGAGAGGCGGAATAGGCAGCCACCAACGCCATAGTAAGAAGTGAGATGGTTAAAGATGACAGAGGACAAGTATGAGAGGAGAGATTGGCGGACAGGTGACCACTCTTGACATTGCTGAGAATCTTTTGATTCTGACATTCGAGGCACACAGGGAAGTAAGCCTGCTTTATTGTGGAGAACACTGTTCAAGCAGGAGCTCACATCTCTTGTGGGTGTCACAGCGGAAGAAAATGACACTAAGCAATTATAAACAGAATCATTTGAAAAGTCTCAAATTTTTAAGTCACATTTTGCTTGTTTACTTTGTATGCATAAAAGTAAGCAGTTCATTTTATATTCATGCATTTGAGGAATAATGAGTTAGAATTAGACAAATGACTTTTTCATGTGTGTCAGTGCGGCAGGTCCATTTTACAAAGGGGACATGGGAGAAGATGGCAGCCAACGAAATGAAATCAGTCTAGACTGTATGAGGAAGAAGGAAATTAAAAATCTTCATGATCACTATCACCTGCAGGGGGTAATTCATCATTTCTGTTCCTCTTTGGTATCATGTTCCACCAGTGCGTGGTTACAGCAGATACAATTAGGCAGCTGGCCACAGCCGTGGAGGATAATGTGCTTTTGATGGAGTTTATTCAAGCATGGAGAAACAGAGCTTGTAATCCATGTGGCAGGATATCTGCAGCAAAAGCACAATTCATCTGCTGTGGAGTATTTCTTTCAAAATCTCAACACTGAATTTAAACTCCGACAGATGAAGGGTCTAAAGCAAGCAGCAGATAATGCAAGGGAGGGTTCAGAGCTTATATCATAATACATAAACGCATGAAAACACAAACACGGGCGACACGGTTGCTGAACAGACAGCAGTGCTGTGATGACTGGCACAGAAATCAGCAAATGTGAGAGCTACAGCTTCCTCCCAAGGCTAACTATGCCTTAAATTATAGAGTCTTTCTTCTTCAATTAATTTCTATTCTATCCCAAGAGTGAATTTGTGTCTCCATTTGCTGTTGTGATCTCTCAAGGGGACAATGCATGCTAAGTGCTGTGCAACTCCCAAAGGGCAATGCCAGCCCAAGTGGTGTTTAGAAAAGGACTGAAAAACATGGGCGACAACAAAACACAAAAAATGTCTAAAAAGACCTCTTTCTGCAAAATCTCACTATAATACTAACTTATCCTCAGATACTGGCTGGAAAGCCTTTTCAGGTTTAGATCACATCCTTATTATTCCAAATTGCTTATGAACATAATGTTAGGAGCAAATAGAATCATCTCTTCAGAGTCTAAAGTAGAGTCTACCTTAAAACAAAAAAAACACCCGGGCGTTGGTGGCACACGCCTTTAATCCCAGCACTTGGGAGGCAGAGGCAGGGGGATCTCTGTGAGTTCGAGGCCAGACTGGTCTCCAGAGCGAATGCCAGGATGGGCTCCAAAGCTACACAGAGAAACTCTGTCTCAAAAAAAAAAAAAAACAACAAAAAACAAAACACACACACACACCCAAAAAAAAAAAAACCAACCAACCAACAAAAAAAACTCCATGCTATGTTACCTAAAGTGAGCTCAGGTACTTCTGCTTCAGCCATCCTGAGTAGCTTTGTCTAAAGACATGCCCAATTGTCCTCGCCTAAAACAAATATCTGCCATTTTGTACACTGTTACTTTAACACACCTAATGGTACATTCCTTCTGTCCTGTAAACATAAGCTATTGTTTTATGTAGTTAGTATTACTAATTGGTTCTTTTGAAACAGGATCTCATATAGCCAAGGCTGGTCTCAAACTCACTAAACTTCTGATCCTCCCACCTCACAAGTTCTGGAATACCAGGCTTATGTCACCATGCCTGGCTCTTAATATATTATGTATATGTGAAAAAAATGCACTTGAGTGCACAATGCAATGAGCTTCTAAACCAACTGTAGTTGTGAAATTCAAATGAAAAAATAGAAAGCAGCAGGATGTGGCAGTGCAACAGCCTTAATCCCAGGACTAGGGAGGCAGAGGCAGGTGAATCTCTGGGTTCAAGAGCAGCCTCATCTACAGAGCGAGTTCTAAGACTGCCAAGGCTATACAGAGAAACCCTATCTCCAAAAAAAAAAAAAAAAGAAAAGAAAAGAAAAGAAAAAGAAAAGACAAGGTAAAAAGAGATTAGAGGCACATGACATTGCAATGGCACTTTGTTTAATTCTTAAAGACTTAATTGGAGTGGAGCTTAGGGTTCGTTTATTCTTTCAGTATTATACAATGGCAGAATATTTGTTGGAGTGAATGCCTTTTATTTTCTTTCCCTTTCCCTCCTCCCTCCCTCCATTCCTCCCTCCCTCCTTCCTTCCTTCCTTCTTTAAAGCAGGCTTTGTAGCCCAGGCTGACCTGAAAGTCACAATCCTCCTGCCTCGGCTTCCCAAGTACCGGGATTTTCTTTCGGGGTTCTATCATTGCCATTGAGAAGTTTACTTGCTGGCTTTAGGCACAGACCCCCATGTCCCACCAGGCCCCACTTGTTCCTGGCTTACCTTGTCTTGACAGAGAAACCTATTATTGGGGGACAGAAAACCTATTACCACTATTTTTAAAATTCTCTTCTTATATTATGAATTTCTTACAGAATGGGTCTAGGGCTTCTTCTTCCCTTTTAATTGAGACAGAATTCACATATCATAAAAGCTACCTATCTAAATAAGGGTAAAGGCACGTTCTTCAATGCAGTCAAGAGTCACGTAGTATCACAGCCCTAGAATATTCTACACCAGTCCATGCCTACATTTGCCTGGTCTGAATCATTCACATGAAGGACTCACACAACATGCCATGCTGTAGCTGGCCTCCTTCCCTAAGCACAGTGCCTGCAGGTTTTATCTATACTATATGACTTCTTCATTTTCAGTCTTCACATCATGAGACAGAGTGCCCTGTAGCTCAGAGTAGCCTTGACCTCACTATGTAGCCAAGAATAGCATGATCCTCTGAGATTATAGGTGTGTAATATCCCCGACTTTCTCCATCACTTTCCTGAATGTATCTCAATTTGTTACTCATTCTTCCTGCATTTTAGTTACTACTGTTAATGGTAGCATGAAGTGTGAGCCACAATAAACTCTTCTTTCCTTGGATGTTTGTCAGGGTTATTTCATCATAGTAATAGGAATGAGGACATGTCTTGTCCTTGTCCTTGTATCTCCTGAGTTATTTTCTTTTGGTGTGAAACCTCACAGATCTTTTAAAACCTTGAAGATCTGCTGCCAACTGTACTCTATTGAGTTTTAGAATGTTTGGTTCTTTTCCATATTGGGCACCTTATTCTAAAAAAAAAACAAAAAAAAAAAACATTTTAAGTCCTTTCCTCCTGAACACATCAAGTCTAGTTCATTTAATGTTTATCTTGGACTAGAGCTGATCTTATCCCCTCCTGTTTCACCTGGTCCTTGGTCCATGTTGTCTTCTCTCTTTTAAATCAATGATTGCCTTTGATTATGTCCTATGCGCTGAATTTTTAAACTGCCAGTAGAAATAATTTTAGGCTTATAATGATAATCTTCTAGAAAGAGTTCTGAATTTATTTCTTAAATGCCCCCAGGGAACTAGCAACACAGTATTATTATAAGGCACTACTGGGGATCCAGACTCCCTGAGTCACGCAGGGGCTGTGAGGCTGCCTGCAGTTGTGGCAGTTCTCTGGTCTCTGCTCTACCCTATTCTTGATGTCAGTCTTTCAGGATTCCCATTGCAAATTCTTAAGAAGACAAGCACCCTTTCTAATTGCCAGGAGGGGAGGCTCCCAAAGGGACGGCATGAAGCTGTTCAGTTGCTTCCTGAGTGGCAGTGCCTGCCTAGCAGAAACAGCCATGAGTCTGTTTAACTTCTCTGGGTCTTCCTTCTTTCTCTGTACCCATCACCCTTGTTTTCTCCCTCCTCCCTTTCTGTGACAAGGTCCCACATAACCTAGGCTAGCCTCAGATTCACTATATAATTGAGGATGACTTCTGATTCTTCTGTCTCTGCCTCCCAAGTGCTGGATGACAGCCTGGTTCATGCAGTCCTAGGGATGGACCACTGGCCTCCTCGTATGCTAGGTAGACACTCTACAAACTGAGCCACATCCCCAGACCCCTTTTCAGATTTTCTTGTGAGTCTTGGATAGATGATATATTTCATGTGCCAAGAACAATAGAACATGTGTGCATGTGTTATGCCAAATAGCACCCAGAGTAGTGCCTAGGAAGGGGTTTTAGTGGTGTCACCTACACTTTATTGAAATGAAAGTTCTGAGAAAACGAGCCCAAAATGGGTCTAAAGCTGAATGTCTGCCAGAACCACAGTGTCACTGAAACTTCTCTGTGAGAAGGGAGAAAGATGGACTGATTCACTTCTGTAAACACTGTAAACCACACTGTGACTTATCTAGTTTATGCAACAGCAATTTAGCTTTCAATTCTTGACTCATCTTTCCATGAAGACTGAGGCTCCTGTCAATGCTCACATACACATGAGATGTCTGGAAACATCAGATATGTTAGCATCCTCAGATTTGAGAACCAATATTCACAATGATTTCTGTCAAAAAGATCTAAATTCTCATAGGTCATCACTCCAGGGGTAAGCACCTCTTTCAAAGAGGAAAACACCTGGTCAACTCACTTATCACAACCTAACAATGTCCACAAGTGGCCTGTGTGGCAGGGCAGGGGAGTGGCCTTTTGACTGCCTTAAGAAAGAGTACAATATTGCTCTTTAAATAAATACTTCAAATACTCCACCCTTACACTGTGCTTGAGCCTGTATGACTGTTCTGACACTGCTGAGTCCCAGCATGACACTGCCCCACCTAGACAACACGTTCCATCTAGAGTCAACGTAGCCCAGCGCAGCTCACGAATCTCTGGTTCCACACAGGTTGTTTTGGAACAAATGATGTTACAGTGCCTCTCTAGTACAATCTGTCTGGAGGCTCTGGAGCCAGGGGTCACCAGTTCTCCAGCCTGCCAATCTGAGGCTCCACCCACAGCCTGACTTTCAGAACTACCCTGATTCTGTAGAAGAGTCACTCAGATGCAGAGCTACTTGTTTTGTAGACCTCTGCATTCTCTTTGGCAATGTGTAGGCCGTTCTCAACATTTTAATCAAAGAACACACATCTTTGAGTTAACACAATATAGGAAACATACCTAACCTTTTAAAAGTTAAGATATGTTCATGATAGTGTTTCAAGGAGAAAATGTAAAAGCAGAGATGAACAGAGTGGCAAGAAAAGTGGAGCTGCAGATGAATGAGGGGCTTGGATAGTGCCCTGTGTGCTCAGTAGCTCCTGGAGTGTTGGGATCCCAGATCACCATCACTCTCCTGGCTCCTTCTGAAGATCACGTGCAGTTTAGCAAGATGCTCTAATGGAGAAGCATGTGAGGAGATAAAAGATGGGAAAATGGCCACTGGCCAGGCTTGCTTGGGACAGCAGAATCATCTAAACTGGGGTGGTTCCTGTTCCTGGGGACTCAGCCTACTTGAATTCTCAGCTGGTCAAACTATTGCATTGTATTTGTATATGATGCTGCCTGAATAGACTTGCCAATAAGATGCTTTCAGAATTCCAAAACCTTAGGAAGCAGCATAGGTTAAAAACACTTGTTAGCCAGAGGTGCTTGCATGCCTTTAAGCCCATCACTTTGGAGGCAGAAGCAGGCAGATCCCTCTGAGTTTGAAGCCAGCCTTGTCTACAAAGTGAGTTCCGGGACATCCAGGGCTACACAGAAAAACCCTACCTTGAAAAAAAAATGAACAACAAACAAAACACAAGACAACACAATAAAACAAAACCACACCCGATAACAGCAATTTTTATGGCCTTTGCCAAACAGTGTCAATATCATTTTAGAAACATTTTCAAACTATCATTCCATAAAATGTTATTGGGACCAGAAGAGGTGCAAGCCCTATTTGGCAGGCCACACAACAGCACTTACACAGGTCAAAGGGCATATATCAGCATCTGAGCATTGGATCCCTTCCTCTCAGTCTGTTCTCTCTTTAGAGGTTGTCTCAGTGTTGCCGTCTAAAGTGGAACGCAATTAATGTGGATTGCAATGGAGTCAGAACTAGTTTGAAAAACAGATGGTTTATTAGGAAGTACTCATGCAATGGAGCCAGTCCTGTACAGCCAGGCGGGAGAGGGAACAGAGAGCCGTATGCATGCGTCCCTCATATTTAAAGCCTTGCTACACCACTCTGACCATGCCCAAGTGTGTGTGGTCAGCATCTCCTGTGCCAGCCCTCAAGTGTGCGTGGTCAGCATTTTCCCCTACAGCGGTCCTTCAAGTTTCACCCAAGAAACCTGTCTCTGCAACTTCATGCCTTCTGATTCTGGGGCTTTATGCCACCCTTCTCTCATCCCCTTTACTGATTTCATTCTCTTGGTTTCATCTCTATGTAGTTCCTGCATGTGTTCCCTTTCCCACCATCTCCTTTCTGACTGCCCATGTCAATCATGGTCATTTCTTGCCTATGCTACTGGGCTAGCCTGCCCACCAGCTGTCTGCATCCACTCTGCTCCATATTCTAGCAAAGATCTTTTCTAAGTGCCACTCTGACCATATCACTTGGCTGACAGAGCATCTTAATCACTTCTCATTGTGTTAGGAGGAAAGCACAAGGCTCGTCTCTTCTATAAACACTATGGTTTATATGTACTAGCCAAGCTAGACTTCTTTTCTAAAAATTAACACATTACCTATACATACTAATGGGGTTGATCAGAAGCCTGATCCTTGTCTCTGCAGCATGCACTGATCAAATGACCTACTCCCTGAGTGGTAACTACCCTCTCATTCCCCTCCCACCAAATCCCCTGGTGTTAAAAATCATGTTGATTTAGCCTGAAACTTATATAATGAAACTTTCTCCTTGGTGTTCCCTTTGATTGAGGTGAACTTCATTCTCATCAGACTCATGAATATTGTGGCCACACATACTTTCTTCATTGCTATGTTCTCATCACATCTATTTACCCTGTTAAATATCTGTTAAATGTTAAATATCACATTTAAGATATTAACACATTAATATCTGTTAAATGCTTGGATTCTCTGCAGCTTGGGGCAATAAGAAGGCTGAAATAAATATTCTTACACATGCATATGAATGCACTTTTGCTGTGACCTATGCAACTTCTGTGGCTGAAGAGGTTGCTGAGTTTATAGAAAAAGACCTCCTGGGGTGGTGAGATAGCTCAGTGGGCAAAGGTACTTTTGGTCATGCCTGATGACCTGAGTCCAATCCCCAGAAACCTCATGGAAGGAGTGAGGCAACTTTTACAGTTGTTCTCAGATCTCCTGTAAAACTAGAGATAAATATAGTAAAATCAAATGAAAACCCAAATAGCTTGCTTTCTCTCCTGCCTTTGTTTTACCATCCAATGTCTCTCAGAATGCTGCCAGGCACAGCTCGGTGAGACACTGAGAACGCACTCTGCTATAAACTTACAAACGCAAATACTATATAGAGCCTTCTAGCATCCAGTACCCAGTATCAACAGTATCTTCTACACACACTCTTCTCTCTATGAACTCAACTGTTTTGAAGCAAGTGCCTCACAGCATGCCTCTTTAAACAGGACTTGTTAATGACAGTGCTACCAAATTCTCAGTCATTCTTTGGGGCTACCTAATATCCAAGGTGTAAACTGAGTTATCTGACTCTTCCAGTAATGGCTATGAACACAGAACTACTTGTACAGCTTACTACATGCCCTGATGCCTCCAGTTCTTAATATAAGTCAGTCAGTACCTGGTGATGCTTGGGACACAAAGGAGCAAAGACAAGGAACAGGCTCAAGTCTGGATGGCATGGTCATCCTGACAAGGAGACTGAACACCAGCTGCAGAAAAGTCAGTGAGAACCACTCTCCCCACAACATAAGCCTTCCTGAAAGCAGCCTATTACAACATCCACCAGCTGTCTTACTGAAATCTATGACGAAAGTTCAAGACAAATCTGACTATTTCTAAGCAGCACAGATGTGTTTTAATAATTAGTTTGTTTAGCTGATTAGTTTTGCAAGGTCAAAATTAGGTCAGCCTACACCAAAGAGTGTCAAGTGCTGATTTACTACCCGGGAATGAGTTTGGAATTAGCTGGTTACCATAGTCAGATTTGTCAAAAAGCCCTAAAAGAAGATTTGAAGAACAGTTGCAAAGAAACAAGCTCCTTCCTCGAGCCATTAGAAAAATGTAAAGCTTGATTAAAAAAATAAAGCAAAATAATGTACAATGGGTAAGGAATCATTGAGGTTTGACTGTAAACATTCTGAAGTTTATTCTCATAGCAGTGTTATTTGCCTTAAAAAACTGAATAGTGGAGGGGAGGCAAGAGGATCTCTGTGTGTTAGAGGCCAGCCTGGTCTACAAAGTGAGCTCCAGGACAGCCAGGGATGTTAAACAGAGAAACCCTGTCTTGAAAAACAAAAGAAAACAACAACAAAAAGACTGAATAGCTTGAAGGCCTGTCTTGACTCCGCACAAGGTCAAACTTGTGTTCTCAAAAATTGCTTCCAGCCACTTGTCAGGTACATCATGAAGAGAGGCAGAACTAAACTGAGAGCAACATGATTTTTAGCTCCCGCTTCATGCTCTTTCATCTACTTTTACGTTTTCAAAACCCTAGGTAGGAAGGCCCAGATTTCCTAGCAGACACTTTCCCATTAGGCCTCAGAAGACTGCCTAGCCACAGACAGAGGAGTCCAGTGCAGCAGTTCCTCTAGGCAGCTTCCCCACCTGCTGGGCCCAAGACGGTGAGCCCCTCAGCACTGCTATGAGGAGAAGGAAGGAACAAATATTTATGGTGGGAAGCAGTGGTTGACACTGGTAATGATAACCTTGAACTTTAACTCTGGATCTTGGAATAAGACACCAACTGCATAAGAAACAAGAATGCTTTAGTTTGGCCATTTAATGAACCCAAAGCATGTTTTAAAAGGGGCAACCTAAATGAATTTATGTGGCATATCAAATATGACTCAAATAAACTAATGGAAAAACTAGGAAGGAGTCTTGAATGCCAAACTATTTCCAAAGAGGGATGTTTCTAACAGACCAGCAGTGGCTTTTGGAGCTAAGGACAAATGCTGGGAACAGAGTAAGACATCACAGTCTGGGCCCATGTCTCTTGGGAAATCTAGAAAAGCCCAAAGGCAGAGCCTGTGATCACTATAAACAAGTTCTTACTGTCACTGTCAGGTGAAGGGTGTGGTTCCTAGCAGTACTCAGACCCCAGGCCTAAACCATGTACTACCACAATTCACTGTCACCAACAAGAGGCTTTCCCCATTCAGGTCTCCATGTCCCACAAGTTCTTCCAAGATAGGAATCTGTTTTAGGTGCCTGGGAGGAGACTATTTATGAGTAACGGGCTTATTAACTAACTCAGTGAGAACCTTCTCAGGACAGAAGGCTACTGGGTATAGTCACACACTCCTATAGTCCTGCTACTTGAGAAGGTGACACAGGACAACTGTAAGCTCAAGGGTACCTTGGGCTGTTAGTGAGAAACAGGCAACTCAAGTAGTGTTCAGTGTTCAGGGAACAATTTGAAACCCTCTGCTCAGCTGCCTACCAATTCTTCAACAGTCCAATAAGGGTGAGAACTTCTCTCTCAATCTGACCTCACTCTAGTGGAACATCCTGCCATGGCAGTGTCCTCTTCCTGCCACAAACTGTGAACCTGCCCTTATTTTGCTGAGCTCCCCAGGAAGCTAGATAGATGACAGCCTGATCCCATTCTCAAGACACTGGAGAGCACTTAGTCCTCTCCCCACCTGCCTCCAGAATGACCTTCTACAGGAATACTACCCACTTCAGTCTGAATTATTCTACTATACAATGACTACCATAATTATTTCACTTACAAATTGCTTTTATTTATGTCTATGTGTCTGTGTGTGGCTATGTACAGATGTATGGGTGCCCAAAGACGGTGCTGAATCTCTGGAGCTGGAGTTAGGTATCTGTGAGCTGCCATGTGAGTGCTGGGAGCAGTAAGAACAGTAAGTAATCTTAGTCACTGAGCCACTTATCTAATCAGTTAATAATTATATGTAGTATGAAAATAAATTGGAAAACTCATAATTAGAAGATAAGCAAGAGAAACATAGTCAGGGTTGGCTCAGGGTAAATATAGACCTTAAAAATGTGTTAAAGACAATCTTAGCAACAGAGGAGAAGCTACCTTAAATGCCCTCCCCTGATAATGAGATTGATGACTGACTTATATGTTACCCGATAGCCCTCATCCAGCAGCTGGTGGAAGTAGAAGCAGACACCCACAACTAATCACTGCACTGAACTGAAATCCAGTTGCAGAGAAGGACGAGTGAAGAAGAAAGGGGTCCAGACCAGGCTGGTGAAACCCACAGAAACAGCTGACCATCAGGGAGCTCTTAGTCCCCAGGCTGATAGCTGGGATATCACATGGGACTGATCCAGACCCCAGGAACATGGGTTTCTGGGAGGAAACCTCGGAAATCTACAGGACCTCCTGTAGTACAGTTCAGTACTTATCCCTAGCATAGGTGTGGACTTTGGGAGCCCATTCCACATAGAGGAATACTCCCTGAGCCAAGACACACGGGGGTGGGCCTAGGCCCTATCCCAAAAGGATACGACAGACTCTGATGATACCCTATGGAAGGCCTCATCATCCAGGGGGAACAGAAAGGATATGTGATAGGTAGGGTTTTAGTTGGGGGGGGAGGATGTGGTAGGGGAGAACAGGAGGGAGGAGGGAACTGGGATTGACATGTAAAACAATCTTGTTTCTAATTCAAATAAAAAATCTGCAGAAAAAAAAATGTGTTAAAGAAAGGAAAGTGTGGTTAAAGAAAGGGAAAAAGACCCTTCTTTAAAAAAGGGGGTTTTTTGTTTTTTTTACCAGGTGGTGGCAGCACAGACACGAGTTCAAGGCCAGTCTGGTCTACAGAGTGAGTTACAGAACAGCCAAGGCTACACAGAGAAAGCCTATCTTGAAAAACCAAAAAAAAGAAAAAGAAAATAAAAAGAAAGAAAAAATTTTGTTTGTTTGTTCATTTTTTGGGACAGAACTCATACCATAGGCTCGGTTGGTCTCGGTGCTGCTGTAATACTCCTGCCTCATACTGAGAGCATGCCCAATGGAGATGATTTTCCATTCTGGTGAGGGGTTTACAGAAGCTGCTCTGTAAAGGTGCTTGGCTCAATAAGAAACACTACCATTACATGAACAAAATGAAAGACAAACTAGAAATCCAGACTGGGCTAGGGAGATGCCCAGCAGGAAGGAGCACTTGCTGTACAAGTGTAAGACCTGGGCTGAAGTTCTAGCATCAGGAAGAAACTTGTGCCTTCTGCAGTAGAACTGGAGAGCAGAGCAGTGGATTTCTCTTGGCTCCAACCTAGCTCAAGTTGAGTTTCTCAAGGCAACAGGGAGGCAGGTGATTGAGGAAGACACCCATTGTCCTTCTCTGGCATGCACACACCCACCCATTGTGAGTATTTAGGCATTTTACTGGCCTGCCTTTGGAGTTTTGACAACATACACCCTCAGTTGCTGCCACTAAGAGTACCACGTGTGCCTCTTCAATATGTTCCCTTTTAAAAGGGCCCTGCCCATCTCCTATCCCTCTTTCTCTTTCTTTCTCTCCCTCTCCCCCCACCACTTCCTCTTTCCAGCTACTCCTGTCCCCGGAGGCCAGTATCCCCTCTCCCCTTTCCCCCTTTTATGATCCTTTTCCCTTAATAAAAAACCCTTCTGCTTGAACTCTGTTGCATGGTGTCTTTCACTCTTGAGCCGCTTTTTTAAAAATTATAAAACCCATCACACATAAAGAGTAAAAAACAAACAAAAACAGAGTTCACAAGATGGAGCTATTTGTTTTAGTTTTATAGTCAACAAAGTCTAGGAAATTAAAATTGCTTTGAAATGTCCATGTTATGTGTATATGTGTGGGCAAGCAAAGTGGGTTGTACAGTTGTGCAAAGAAAAGGTGTTTATTCATAGAAGGTTCTAACCACCTTGAGAGGCTCTACAGAAGCCGATCAGCCCGTAGTACACATGCTGTGGAAATTAAATCCAAAGGGTGTTCTTGTTATTTTGAAAAATCCAATTTTCTCTAGTTTTTTAATTAGGCCACAAACTAGAATCTCATCAGGAGAAAAACAATTGTGCATATATTTAAACATGCTTAACTCCTTAGAAATTGTTCATCTTGTCACTATGTACTCTAGTTTCAGAATAAGAAAGGCATTTAGCTTTTCTGAAGTTTATTCTTTCCAGTGCAAATCCACAGACTTTGTTCCCTCTACTTAAAAACAACAAACTCTTGCTCTCACAGCCCTTCACCGTCACCTGCTCTGCCTTTCACTGGCACTACCCATCATCACCAGGCCTTCCCATCAGTGGCACTGTTCTTCACCTGTTCTGCCCATCAGTGACACTGCCCTTCACTAGCCTTGTCCAAAACAGAAGGGGAACAGTTCTAATCAGACACCTATCCTCTGAGATAGGTCTGGACTGGATTAATCTTCATAAACATAGAGGCTATCTATTCAGAAGCAGCCTCAGAGGCCATGTTTGCATAACAGTTCCGGACCAAAGAGAAGTGAAGCAGACCCAAAGGGGTGAAAGACTTCAGATGACAAAGCTTATTAGGAGCATTAGGTGGAAGTATCCTGTTCATGTCAGGCTCCTGGTCAAGTAAGCATGGAAAGGAAGGGTTTGCTAAAAATGGAGATGCTTAACCAAGCATCTCGGTCCTCTCCAAGAGACAAGGTTTAAAAACTTAAAGAACTGCTTTTCTTTTTTCCTTAAAGGATTTATTATTATGTGTGTGCAGGTCAGGGGACAACTTGTGGAATTAATTCGCACATTCTCACCTTTCACTTTTATGTAAGTCCTGAGGATTGAACCCTTTACCAGCTGAGCCATCTCTCTAGTCCAGAATTTACTTTGTATTTGTTGCATAGGAGAAATGCCTGGTCTACTTCCTCAGCTAAATTTAGCGTGGTCTCTTGTTTGGACTGCACGTGAATTCAAACATATCTATCCTCATCTCCTTCAACAGCTGCTAGACTACTGGTTCACCATGTATGGGACAGAACACATGTCACGCTTGTTTTAGATGCATGTGTAGTCTGGCTGATTGCACACCTGTACTGTCTTATTTGTTCTTTTAGTGACTAGTACAATCCCACTAACAAGGCTTTTTAGGGGTCAAGGAAAAGGTAGAGCATTTGGTACATAAGTAAAACATGACAGCAGTTTCTATTCCTCATCAGTATAATACGACATCCTAGACCAAGTCAACCCAAATGACTGAAAACTGAGTGACAGAATGAAACCCAATTCACAAGTGCACTCTTCCTGTCATCACAGGAAGATACATTTTATTTTAAAATTATGTGAAAGAAAACTCTCAGAAGTGTTAACATTCAGTACTACATAGGAATATCTGCTTCTCAGTTGAAACTTACCACAATTCCCTGACAGCTTGTGCTTAACATGGCTTGGATACTCCACACAAACAAGCATGTTATCCATGCAGATAGAATTAGGCTACGTAGTGAGACTCTGTCTCTATAGACACAGAGACCTACAAATGTGGATTTCATACCATTTTAAAGGCCACATCTTTTCTCCTGTGCTAGATTGAGTCCTTAAACATGCCTAAATTAAATGTGGAGACCTACCAGGAGGCATAGGATAAGAACTTATGTTTTTGAAGATAAAATTGAATGTTCTCCATTGAGTATGATAGATAATAACCTAAAAAGGAAAGAAAAACAAAAAACCAAGATTGCCCACTACTGTCTATTAACTAAATTAACTATAGGAGACAGGGTCTTACAGCTGTGGCTGTCCTTCATCTCCTGAGGGCTAAGATTACACCACACCCAGCTGCAGGGACTTTTCTGAAGTCTACTCATCTATTAAGCAGATCTGTCCAGCGATAGCAAAGGCAAAGAGAGACTGTCAATGGCAATAGCCGTTCTCATTTATCACAAGCCTGGTAATTAATTCATTACTCTGCCAATCAACTGCACAGCTAATGAGATCTATGGAAGTAGGAAGGGGTGGCTTACCGTGCACATGGCTGTCTTTGTAGTTCTCAGGGTAAAATCGGAAGAAAACTCCAAGTCTGAGACAGATGTAGTGTGGCAATCTATATGCTTCCCAACACAAAGGAGAAAGAAAAAGATCAGTAAACAGGAATAACAAAGCCTGGCTAATACACAACAGCTGCAAACCAATTATTTCCTAACTTCTAATCACAAACCATTCTGAGGATTCTTTCCAAACTAAAGGAATATTAATAGTTAATGTTTCTTTAAATCAAGTTGGTATCTTCTACTTTGACTTCCTGTAAGTAATATCTATGAAGTCACATGCTGATCTGTCTGCTACTTTTGCTGACACACTAAAGACTTCAAATTTAAAACCTAGTGTTCTTTTTGCCACTGAAATCATATTGCATACCACCACTGCACACCACCTGGATCTGCTATGCTTCAGGTTATGACATTAATCTTCTTAGAGGAAATAGCAAGTTGAAAACACATGCTGATGAAGAGAAACCTTGTCAGGAAAATTCACCTCTCAGTGTATTTAAATAAGCTTGTTAGATAAAAGGAAAAGCCACAATTATTCAACCAAACCGCAGAACTATGGATTCATCTTAGAAAGAAACAGCCCATTCCTTTCTTTGTCTTCTGCCCTGGCTCAAGCTCTCCAAGGCACTTTTTAGGAAGGGTTGACAAGTGATAGGATTTATAGCCAAAGCGTGGATCATCACCCTCTTTTAGATAGTTGAAGAAAATTTTTAAAGAAAGTTACAGTATGGGAGGGCTTTTAGGTGTAGGAAGAATGGGGAAAAACAAACGATGTTGAACAGGCAAGTCTGACATCACAGAGCATCTACTAAACACCTTGGAGTTTCAGTCCTAAACCAGCTACTTCAACTATTCACAGTAGTTTGAAGGGTCAAGCAAAAGAGCACCAGGAGAGAACTCAGCACTCCCTTTCCCTACTCTCATCCTGTTCTGCAATAGGTCCAAGGTGGCTGTAACTGTTCCCCTCTGTTCTGACTCAAACAGCTCCACACACCTCTTCCTACCAGGGTACCAGGGCAGCAGAGCATGGAGTGGACATCAGTGTACCAGGCACCCAGCAGCACCATAGTTAATCAAGCTTGCTTGCTGAGAAGTTGCCTTTGTTCAGAGAATAGTTATATATTACAAAAGTCATTGACTAGAAGAAGATACTACCCTAAACCCACAGCTGAAATATTCACACATTCCATTATCTACTTAGACAACCAATGTGCTAAGAAACTCAAGGTGACTCCTCACTGCCAAGCTATTGTAACCCATTTAAAATCAACTGTCACAATAAATCCATAGGTTAACCTGGACTAAAGTAAAACACAAGTGGACATATCGCCCTACAGTTTCAGCTAAGTTCATGGTAATTAATCTAACAAGGCTGGAAGAAATCTGAGTAAGAAGTTAAACTGTGGAGCATAAGATAGGACTAATAAACTGTGGGAGCCAGCGTGATGCCAGGTAGTGGTGAGGCAGATGCCAGCACTGCAGATGCTGGCCTCCACCTTCAGGAGGCCAAACTATGTATAAGTGATTCAACCAGCTCCAGGACTTGGATTTGAAGGCTGATAAATGGAATAACGAGAAGTGATTCTAAGCAATGATGGCCCAGAAGCAAGTCTGACCCTTTTTTGGACAAAACTAAAATCAGAAGAGGCCCACATGGAAAATCAGTAAGAAGACATCCTGTTTTATGGCCCCATATCCTTGGACTCAGGCAACTGTGGACTGAAAGAATTGCCTTTTCACCTGTACTGAGCATGTGCAGACATCTACTTTCTCAAATGCCTTAAACAATATGGCCTACTACTTAAACAGCACCCACTTTGCAGTAAATTTAAGTGAAGTAAGCGATAATTTAAAGTGTATGTCAGGATGCATGCAGGCCACATGCAGACACTTCTTCATTTTGCACAGGGGTTTTCTGCACATACGTGGATTGTGGAATGTGCAGGGGGTCCTAGCATCAAGTCCCACAGACACAGAGGGAATGACCACACCTACCTTGATACTACAAGGGTCAGAAATAAGAGTCTTGTGATCTACAACTTCCACAACAGCTTCTGGAATAACTGCTCTCTTCATGCAGGACATGTTGAAGCCATAGACGTCATCCCAGAAGTCAATTCTATCAGTGTACTTGCTCATGTCACTCACAGCCACCAGGCTGATGGTACAAATGTCAGGGTAGACTGGAATAAAGAAAATGCCCATTTATGTAGCATCTTCTCTTCACTTAGAGGATGGTCTTAAATGGCTAAATATAAATATCAAACCTATCTATGTGGACTACTAGCAAGAAGAAATCAATGAAGACAATGAGAGAAGGAGATAAGTTCCCTAAGTGTCTATAATCATGATGGTAAAATTAGCATCCCAATATAGGCTCCTATTAAAATTACTAAAACAACCTTGAAATAAACACATTAATAGTAAAACTTAAAATATGACAACTTAAAATTGTTATTTCATATGTTCCTCTAAAGTACACATAAAGAGACAAACCATCTGGAAGTATGTAGCACCATGGAGTAGGGGAGGGGGGTCACACTGGAGTTTTATGGGCAGGGAGAAGACTGGCTCATACTACACTGTCTTATTTAATATAAAATGATTGCTAAATATGTGCCAGTCTAAATAAAAGACTATGGATACAAATTTCTACCCTTAAGAAATTTGTATTTACCAATTTTTTTGAAAAAAGGATCTCATGTAGCCTAGGCTGTCTTCAAAAGAGAAAGCACGAGGCATTGTGGATCACCTAGGTAGATGAGGCTGCAGGGGGGAAGTAGGCTACCATGTAAGAATGTAAGAATGGAAACCAGTTCAAAAGTGGGGAGAGAAAGGGTGCTCTAGCAGAGTGATAGTGTGCATCAGTCACCATTAAGGGGTGGCACTTGTATTTCTAACTAGACAAGCAGAGAGACCCAAAGCTCTCCATAAACCACTGCTGCAAACTGGACTTTATTTTAAGAATGATAACTCCATGAAACTTTTACCTAGGGTAGCACTGTGATAGGATTTCAGTTTTAGAACAACCACTGGAAGTGCTATGTAAAGAACCAATGGGAGGAAAACAGGCAAGTTCAGAATATGTAATGATTCAAGTGGTGAAAACCAGACTGCTGGCAACAGCATGAAGAGGAAATGGATCTGAAGGACAGTTAGGAGATGGAACTCAGAGATGGCCAGCAGAGATGAGCAGGGATCAGGAACAGTGCTTGGATTTAGCAGCTGAGAAGGCTATAAAAGGGCATCAATACGGGTACATCCATGAGGAATGTGTTCACTGGCACCGATGAAAATGCCAATGAGGAGATGAAACATAAGATGTGGAATCATCTGGGTCTAAGGTACAAACCTGAAGACTATGGGCATGCAAATAGAAATGTACACAGCAGAAGCCTACCAGACGCAGCACCAGATGTGTCACTAGCACCAGAATTAATGGCACAGGAGAAGCAGCAAAAGAGGCTGAGAGGGGACCAGAGAAGGAAGAGAATCAAGAGGGCACTGGAGGGATGCTGGGAAACGATTTAGAAGAGCTAAAGGAAATGCTGTGGGATAGTGAAGTTTATTATGACAAAACAACACACAGCTGGTTTCTTCCAACTAACACGACAATTAACTTCTCCTTTGAATAGCTCAAGCATCAACTTTTAGAAAATCCATGAATTAAAAAAAAAAAAAAGCATCAGTTACATCCATACCAGATGACAATAGAATAAAATAACCACAGAAACAGCCCACGGTCACCAGCCAACCTTCAGACTGAGAGTTGGCCCTCCATCTCACCCTTAGAAACTGGACTGCTCAAAGCTCTAAGCTACCTTTAAAATAGAGGCCAGGGTAAGAGCTGCATGAAAGCAGGACACAGGCCCTAAGGCTGCCTCACAGCTCAGCTTCTGCATGCATCCCCAAGAGTCATGTACAGGGTTGAGCGCTCAGGGCCATGCTCTCCTCCTCCATTAGCATGCCAAGCTCTCTGGCTGGCTCCATTCTGAGGAATATAAATTTGTTACTAGGATGCTGACTAACAACTGGCCCACTTGAGGCAGCACTGGGTATTTCAGTAACTTCTCATACCCTTCTGGATATTTGTGTCACAGTTGCAGCTTTCTCTATTATGGCCTGAGGAATGCCATGAGGCCCAGTTTTGTAAAGTCACCACTTTAGGTTTTGGAAGGTTTTGGTTGAAATTACCACTTTGTGTGGTTATTGTGAAAGCAGAATGGCTGTGTTCAATAAAGCCTTGTCCACAAGACAGGCAGTGGGTCAGACCCTGAGACCCTGCCAGAGAAAAGAGGGAAGACAGTGATGGTGAGATTTAGCAGGGTGGTTGACAATTACTGTTAGGAGTGCCACTGCTCCTGCAGTTCATGGGAACTAAACATACTGCAGCATTTTACATGGCCTGGACAGTCACATGACTTAATACAGTTCAAGGGCAGTTCAGAGCATGATTAAAAATCCTCACTGAGTTTGTTTTTAACACCGTCATCTGGTTTAGCAAGCTACAGCTCATGCTTCAATCCAGTCTGCTGCCTGGGTTTGCACACTCACTGAAACACCACTGTACTAGCATGCTAACCCATCAGCTCCAGCTGCACTGTGCTACAGCGCCAGAGAGAGAGAGAGAGAGAGAGAGAGAGAGAGAGAGAGAGAGAGAGAGAGAGAGAGAGAGAGAGAGAGAGAGAGAGGGCAGGAGTACGGCTTGTCACACTGACAAAACAACCTGGACTTTTACCAAAAACCGATGATCTGCCACCCCCTCAAGCTGTATGGTATGCTAGGGACACCATGGAGAACAAAGATGATCCCTTTGTAAGGAAAACTGACTGCAAGTCAGGTTTAGAGAAAAAAAAAAATCAAGACTTGTTTTTTCTTTTTCAAGTGCAGAGGCACAGTTTTCAAGTTAATTATATTTCAAAGGTATAGGAATCCTGGTTTTTGTTTTTCAACTCAGAAATGATTTTTTTCTTCTCTCAGAAACACATGAATATTCATAAAGATTTGTAATCAGTGCTAGAGGTCAATTGGGTTCAGCATCCACCTTGGCACAGCTGCCTAAATCTTGGGCCACCTGCCAGAACTCCACCAACCCTTTACCTTCTCAGTCTCAAACATTTGTCACTTGATTTTTTTTTTTTTTTTTTTTTGGTCAGATAAAAGCTATAATTGATTATGCCTGCTTGTAGGTGAAATCGGCCAAGTG